>NW_027445914.1:0-202785 GCF_038048845.1 Mixophyes fleayi
AATTTATGATTCAATTCATGATTCATAATTCATGATTCATTTCATGATTCATGATCCATGATTCATGATTCAATTCATGATTTATGATTCATGATTCAATTCATGATTCAATTCATGATTCAATTCATGATTCATAATTTATGATTCAATTCATGATTCCTGATTCGATTCATAATTCTTGATTCATGATTCGATTCATGATTCATGATTCATGATTCAATTCATGATTCATGATTTATAATTCATGATTCAATTCATGATTCATGATTCATGATTCATGATTCAATGCATGATTCATGATTCGATTCATGATTCTTGATTCATGAATCATGTTTCGATTCATGATTCATGATTCAATTAATGATTCATGATTCAATTCATGATTCATGAATCATGATTTGATTCATGATTCATGATTCAATTCATGATTCATGATTCAATTCATGATTCAATTCATGATTCATGATTCATGATTCATGATTAAATTCATGATTCATGATTCATGATTCAATTCATGATTCATAATTCATGATTCCTGATTCAATTCATGATTCATGATTCAAGATTCATGATTCATGATTCAATTCACGATTCATGATTCTTGATTCAATTCATGATTCATGATTCATGATTCATGATTCGATTCATGATTCATGATTCAATTCATGATTCATGATTCATGATTCATGATTCGATTCCTGATTCATGATTCATGTTTCAAATTATGATTCATGATTCATGATTCGATTCATGATTCAATTTATGATTCATAATTCATGATTCATTTCATGATTCATGATCCATGATTCATGATTCAATTCATGATTCAATTCATGATTCATAATTCATGATTCATTTCATGATTCATGATCCATGATTCATGATTCAATTCATGATTTATGATTCATGATTCAATTCATGATTCAATTCATGATTCATGATTTATGATTCAATTCATGATTCCTGATTCGATTCATAATTCTTGATTCATGATTCGATTCATGATTCATGATTCATGATTCAATTCATGATTCATGATTTATGATTCATGATTCAATTCATGATTCATGATTCATAATTCATGATTCAATGAATGATTCATGATTCGATTCATGATTCTTGATTCATGAATCATGATTCGATTCATGATTCATGATTCAATTAATGATTCATGATTCAATTCATGATTCATGAATCATGATTTGATTCATGATTCATGATTAAATTCATGATTCATGATTCATGATTCGATTCATGATTCATGATTCAATTCATGATTCAATTCATGATTCATGATTCAATTTATGATTCTTGATTCATGATTCATGATTCAATTCATGATTCATGATTCATGATTCAATTCATGATTCATAATTCATGATTCATGATTCAATTCATGATTCACGATCCATGATTCATGATTCAATTCATGATTCATGATTTATGATTCAATTCATGATTCAATTCATGATTCATGATTCATGATTCAATTCATGATTCATGATTCGATTCATAATTCTTGATTCCTGATTCGATTCATGATTCATGATTCAATTCATGATTCATGATTTATGATTCATGATTCAATTCATGATTCATAATTCATGATTCAATTCATGATTCATTATTTGATTCATGATTCTTGATTCATGATTCATGATTTGATTCATGATTCATGATTCAATTCATGATTCATGATTCATGATTCAATTTATGATTCATGATTCATGATTCAATTCATGATTCAATACATTATTCATGATTCAATTTATGATTCATGATTCATGATTCATGATTCATGATTCAATTCATGATTCATGATTCATGATTCAATTCATGATTCAATTCATGATTCATGATTCATGATTCATGATTCACGATTCATGATTCATGATTTATGATTCAATTCATGATTCATGATTCATAATTCATGATTCATGATTCAATTCATGATTCATAATTGATGATTCATGATTCAATTCATGATTCATGATTCATGATTCAATTCATGATTCATTATTTGATTCATGATTCTTGATTCATGATTCATGATTTGATTCATGATTCATGATTCATGATTCAATTTATGATTCATGATTCATGATTCAATTCATGATTCAATACATTATTCATGATTCAATTTATGATTCATGATTCATGATTCATGATTCATGATTCAATTCATGATTCATGATTCATGATTCAATTCATGATTCAATTCATGATTCATGATTCATGATTCATGATTCACGATTCATGATTCATGATTTATGATTCAATTCATGATTCATGATTCATAATTCATGATTCATGATTCAATTCATGATTCATAATTGATGATTCATGATTCAATTCATGATTCATGATTCAATTCATGATTCAATTCATGATTCATGATTCATGATTCATGATTAAATTCATGATTCATGATTCATGATTCAATTCATGATTCATAATTCATGATTCCTGATTCAATTCATGATTCATGATTCAAGATTCATGATTCATGATTCAATTCACGATTCATGATTCTTGATTCAATTCATGATTCATGATTCATGATTCGATTCATGATTCATGATTCAATTCATGATTCATGATTCATGATTCATGATTCGATTCATGATTCATGATTCATGTTTCAAATTATGATTCAAGATTCATGATTCGATTCATGATTCAATTTATGATTCATAATTCATGATTCATTTCATGATTCATGATCCATGATTCATGATTCAATTCATGATTCAATTCATGATTCATAATTCATGATTCATTTCATGATTCATGATCCATGATTCATGATTCAATTCATGATTTATGATTCATGATTCAATTCATGATTCAATTCATGATTCATGATTTATGATTCAATTCATGATTCCTGATTCGATTCATAATTCTTGATTCATGATTCGATTCATGATTCATGATTCATGATTCAATTCATGATTCATGATTTATGATTCATGATTCAATTCATGATTCATGATTCATAATTCATGATTCAATGAATGATTCATGATTCGATTCATGATTCTTGATTCATGAATCATGATTCGATTCATGATTCATGATTCAATTAATGATTCATGATTCAATTCATGATTCATGAATCATGATTTGATTCATGATTCATGATTAAATTCATGATTCATGATTCATGATTCGATTCATGATTCATGATTCAATTCATAATTCAATTCATGATTCATGATTCAATTTATGATTCTTGATTCATGATTCATGATTCAATTCATGATTCATGATTCATGATTCAATTCATGATTCATAATTCATGATTCATGATTCAATTCATGATTCACGATCCATGATTCATGATTCAATTCATGATTCATGATTTATGATTCAATTCATGATTCAATTCATGATTCATGATTCATGATTCAATTCATGATTCATGATTCGATTCATAATTCTTGATTCCTGATTCGATTCATGATTCATGATTCAATTCATGATTCATGATTTATGATTCATGATTCAATTCATGATTCATGATTCATGATTCAATTCATGATTCATTATTTGATTCATGATTCTTGATTCATGATTTATGATTTGATTCATGATTCATGATTCAATTCATGATTCATGATTCATGATTCAATTTATGATTCATGATTCATGATTCAATTCATGATTCAATACATTATTCATGATTCAATTTATGATTCATGATTCATGATTCATGATTCATGATTCAATTCATGATTCATGATTCATGATTCAATTCATGATTCAATTCATGATTCATGATTCATGATTCACGATTCATGATTCATGATTTATGATTCAATTCATGGTTCATGATTCATAATTCATGATTCATGATTCAATTCATGATTCATAATTGATGATTCATGATTCAATTCATGATTCATGATTCATGATTCAATTCATGATTCATGATTCGATTCATGATTCATGATTCATGATTCAATTCATGATTCAATTCATGATTCATAATTCATGATTCATGATTTAATTCATGATTCATAATTCATGATTCATGATTCAATTCATGATTCAATTCATGATTCATAATTCATGATTCATGAATATATTCATGATTCATAATTCATGATTCAATTCATTATTCATGATTCATGATTCATGATCAGATTCATGATTCATGATTCAATTCATGATTCATGATTTATGATTCAATTCATGATTCAATTCATGATTCATGATTCATGATTCAATTCATGATTCATGATTCGATTCATAATTCTTGATTCCTGATTCGATTCATGATTCATGATTCAATTCATGATTCATGATTTATGATTCATGATTCAATTCATGATTCATGATTCATGATTCATGATTCAATTCATGATTCATTATTTGATTCATGATTCTTGATTCATGATTCATGATTCGATTCATGATTCATGATTCAATTCATGATTCATGATTCATGATTCAATTTATGATTCATGATTCATGATTCAATTCATGATTCAATACATGATTCATGATTCAATTTATGATTCATGATTCATGATTCATGATTCAATTTATGATTCATGATTCATGATTCAATTCATGATTCAATTCATGATTCATGATTCATGATTCACGATTCATGATTCATGATTTATGATTCAATTCATGATTCATGATTCATAATTCATGATTCATGATTCAATTCATGATTCATAATTGATGATTCATGATTCAATTCATGATTCATGATTCATGATTCAATTCATGATTCATGATTCGATTCATGATTTATGATTCATGATTCAATTCATGATTCAATTCATGATTCATAATTCATGATTCATGATTTAATTCATGATTCATAATTCATGATTAATGATTCAATTCATGATTCAATTCATGATTCATAATTCATGATTCATGAATATA
Source organism: Mixophyes fleayi (assembly GCF_038048845.1). Taxonomy (NCBI): domain Eukaryota; kingdom Metazoa; phylum Chordata; class Amphibia; order Anura; family Limnodynastidae; genus Mixophyes; species Mixophyes fleayi. The sequence continues at coordinate 4,909 of NW_027445914.1, forward strand.
TTCATGATTCATAATTCATGATTCAATTCATTATTCATGATTCATGATTCATGATCAGATTCATGATTCATGATTCAATTCATGATTCATAATTCATGATTCATGATTCAATTCATGATTCATGATTCATGATTCAATTCATGATTCATGATTCGATTCATGATTCAATTCATGATTCAATTCATGATTCAATTCATGATTCATGATTCAATTCATGATTCATGATTCGATTCATGATTCGATTCATGATTCAATTCATGATTTAATTCATGATTCATGATTCATGATTCGATTCATGATTCATGATTCATGATTCAATTCATGATTCATGATTCATGATTCATGATTCAATATATGATTCATGATTCAATATATGATTCATGATTCATGATTCAATTCATGATTCATAATTCATGATTCATGATTCAATTCATGATTCATGATTCATGATTCATGATTCAATTCATGATTCATGATTCATGATTCAATTAATGATTCAATTCATGATTCATGATTCATGATTCAATTCATGATTCATGATTCGATTTATAATTCTTGATTCATGATTCGATTCATGATTCATGATTCATGTTTCAATTCATGATTCATGATTTATGATTCATGATTCATATCATGATTCATGATTCATGATTCATGATTCAATTCATGATTTATGATTCGATTCATGATTCTTGATTCATGATTCATGATTCAATTCATGATTTATGATTCGATTCATGATTCATAATTCATGATTCATGATTCAATTCATGATTCATGATTCAATTCATGATTCATGATTCATGATTCAATTCATGATTCATGATTCATGATTCATGATTCAATATATGATTCATGATTCAATATATGATTCATGATTCATGATTCAATTCATGATTCATAATTCATGATTCATGATTCAATTCATGATTCATGATTCATGATTCATAATTTAATTCATGATTCACGATTCATGATTCAATTCATGATTCAATTCATGATTCATGATTCATGATTCAATTCATGATTCATGATTCGATTTATAATTCTTGATTCATGATTCGATTCATGATTCATGATTCATGTTTCAATTCATGATTTATGATTCGATTCATGATTCTTGATTCATGATTCATGATTCAATTCATGATTCATGATTCATGATTCAATTCATGATTCAATTCATGATTCATGATTCAATTCATGATTCATGATTCGATTTATAATTCTTGATTCATGATTCGATTCATGATTCATGATTCATGTTTCAATTCATGATTCATGATTTATGATTCATGATTCATATCATGATTCATGATTCATGATTCATAATTCAATTCATGATTTATGATTTGATTCATGATTCTTGATTCATGATTCATGATTCAATTCATGAGTCATGATTCATGATTCAATTCATGATTCATGATTCATGATTCATGATTCAATTTATGATTCATGATTCATGATTTGATTCATGATTCATGATTCAATTCATAATTCATGATTCAATTCATAATTCATGATTCATGATTCGATTCATGATTCAATTCATGATTCAATTCATGATTCATGATTCAATTTATGATTCATGATTCATGATTCATAATTCATGAATCAATTCGTGATTCATGATACATGATTCATGATTCAATTCATGATTCATGACTCAATTCATGATTTGATTAATGATTCAATTCATGATTCATAATTCATGATTCATGAATCAATTCGTGATTCATGATACATGATTCATGATTCAATTCATGATTCATGACTCAATTCATGATTTGATTCATGATTCAATTCATGATTCATGAATCAATTCAAGATTCATGATACATGATTCATGATTCAATTCATAATTCATGATTGAATTCATGATTGAATTCATGATTCATGATTCAATTCATGATTCATAATTGATGATTCATGATTCAATTCATGATTCATGATTCATGATTCAATTCATGATTCATGATTCGATTCATGATTCATGATTCATGATTCAATTCATGATTCAATTCATGATTCATAATTCATGATTCATGATTTAATTCATGATTCATAATTCATGATTCATGATTCAATTCATGATTCAATTCATGATTCATAATTCATGATTCATGAATATATTCATGATTCATAATTCATGATTCAATTCATTATTCATGATTCATGATTCATGATCAGATTCATGATTCATGATTCAATTCATGATTCATGATTTATGATTCAATTCATGATTCAATTCATGATTCATGATTCATGATTCAATTCATGATTCATGATTCGATTCATAATTCTTGATTCCTGATTCGATTCATGATTCATGATTCAATTCATGATTCATGATTTATGATTCATGATTCAATTCATGATTCATGATTCATGATTCATGATTCAATTCATGATTCATTATTTGATTCATGATTCTTGATTCATGATTCATGATTCGATTCATGATTCATGATTCAATTCATGATTCATGATTCATGATTCAATTTATGATTCATGATTCATGATTCAATTCATGATTCAATACATGATTCATGATTCAATTTATGATTCATGATTCATGATTCATGATTCAATTTATGATTCATGATTCATGATTCAATTCATGATTCAATTCATGATTCATGATTCATGATTCACGATTCATGATTCATGATTTATGATTCAATTCATGATTCATGATTCATAATTCATGATTCATGATTCAATTCATGATTCATAATTGATGATTCATGATTCAATTCATGATTCATGATTCATGATTCAATTCATGATTCATGATTCGATTCATGATTTATGATTCATGATTCAATTCATGATTCAATTCATGATTCATAATTCATGATTCATGATTTAATTCATGATTCATAATTCATGATTAATGATTCAATTCATGATTCAATTCATGATTCATAATTCATGATTCATGAATATATTCATGATTCATAATTCATGATTCAATTCATTATTCATGATTCATGATTCATGATCAGATTCATGATTCATGATTCAATTCATGATTCATAATTCATGATTCATGATTCAATTCATGATTCATGATTCATGATTCAATTCATGATTCATGATTCGATTCATGATTCAATTCATGATTCAATTCATGATTCAATTCATGATTCATGATTCAATTCATGATTCATGATTCGATTCATGATTCGATTCATGATTCAATTCATGATTTAATTCATGATTCATGATTCATGATTCGATTCATGATTCATGATTCATGATTCAATTCATGATTCATGATTCATGATTCATGATTCAATATATGATTCATGATTCAATATATGATTCATGATTCATGATTCAATTCATGATTCATAATTCATGATTCATGATTCAATTCATGATTCATGATTCATGATTCATGATTCAATTCATGATTCATGATTCATGATTCAATTAATGATTCAATTCATGATTCATGATTCATGATTCAATTCATGATTCATGATTCGATTTATAATTCTTGATTCATGATTCGATTCATGATTCATGATTCATGTTTCAATTCATGATTCATGATTTATGATTCATGATTCATATCATGATTCATGATTCATGATTCATGATTCAATTCATGATTTATGATTCGATTCATGATTCTTGATTCATGATTCATGATTCAATTCATGATTTATGATTCGATTCATGATTCATAATTCATGATTCATGATTCAATTCATGATTCATGATTCAATTCATGATTCATGATTCATGATTCAATTCATGATTCATGATTCATGATTCATGATTCAATATATGATTCATGATTCAATATATGATTCATGATTCATGATTCAATTCATGATTCATAATTCATGATTCATGATTCAATTCATGATTCATGATTCATGATTCATAATTTAATTCATGATTCACGATTCATGATTCAATTCATGATTCAATTCATGATTCATGATTCATGATTCAATTCATGATTCATGATTCGATTTATAATTCTTGATTCATGATTCGATTCATGATTCATGATTCATGTTTCAATTCATGATTTATGATTCGATTCATGATTCTTGATTCATGATTCATGATTCAATTCATGATTCATGATTCATGATTCAATTCATGATTCAATTCATGATTCATGATTCAATTCATGATTCATGATTCGATTTATAATTCTTGATTCATGATTCGATTCATGATTCATGATTCATGTTTCAATTCATGATTCATGATTTATGATTCATGATTCATATCATGATTCATGATTCATGATTCATAATTCAATTCATGATTTATGATTTGATTCATGATTCTTGATTCATGATTCATGATTCAATTCATGAGTCATGATTCATGATTCAATTCATGATTCATGATTCATGATTCATGATTCAATTTATGATTCATGATTCATGATTTGATTCATGATTCATGATTCAATTCATAATTCATGATTCAATTCATAATTCATGATTCATGATTCGATTCATGATTCAATTCATGATTCAATTCATGATTCATGATTCAATTTATGATTCATGATTCATGATTCATAATTCATGAATCAATTCGTGATTCATGATACATGATTCATGATTCAATTCATGATTCATGACTCAATTCATGATTTGATTAATGATTCAATTCATGATTCATAATTCATGATTCATGAATCAATTCGTGATTCATGATACATGATTCATGATTCAATTCATGATTCATGACTCAATTCATGATTTGATTCATGATTCAATTCATGATTCATGAATCAATTCAAGATTCATGATACATGATTCATGATTCAATTCATAATTCATGATTGAATTCATGATTGAATTCATGATTCATGATTGAATTCATGATTGAATTCATGATTCATGATTCAATTCATGATTCATGATTCGATTCATAATTCTTGATTCATGATTCGATTCATGATTCATGATTCATGATTCAATTCATGATTCATGATTCGATTCATAATTCTTGATTCATGATTCGATTCATGATTCTTGATTCATAATTCATGATTCGATTCATGATTCATGATTCATGATTCAATTCATGATTCATGATTCATGATTCAATTCATGTTTCATGAATCATGTTTCGATTCATGATTCAATTCATGATTCATGATTCATGATTCGATTCATGATTCATGACTCAATTCATGATTCATGAATCAATTCATGATTCATGATTCATGATTCAATTCATGATTCAATTCATGATTCATGACTCATGATTCAATTTATGATTCATGATTCATGATTCAATTCATGATTCAATTACTGATTCATGATTCATGATTCAATTTATGATTCATGATTCATGATTCATGATTCAATTCATGATTCATGATTCAATTCATGATTCAATTCACGATTCATGAATTATGATTCATGATTTATAATTCAATTCATGATTCAATTCACGATTCATGATTCATGATTCAATTCATGATTCATGATTAATGATTCATGATTTATGATTCAATTCATGATTTATGATTCATGATTCATGATTCTTGATTCAATTCATGATTCATATTTCATGATTCATGAATATAATCATGATTCATAATTCATGATTCATGAATATAATCATGATTCATAATTCATGATTCAATTCATTATTCATGATTCATGATTAGATTCATGATTCATGATTTATGATTCAATTCATGATTCAATTCATGATTCATGATTCAATTCATGATTCATGATTTATGATTCATGATTCAATTCATGATTCATGATTCATGATTCATGATTCAATTCATGATTCATTATTCGATTCTTGATTCTTGATTCATGATTCATGATTCGATTCATGATTCATGATTCATGATTCAATTCATGATTCATGATTCATGATTCAATTTATGATTCATGATTCATGATTCAATTCATGATTCAATACATGATTCATGATTCAATTTATGATTCATGATTCATGATTCATGATTCATGATTCAATTCATGATTCATGATTCATGATTCAATTCATGATTCAATTCATGATTCATGATTCATGATTCACGATTCATGATTCATGATTTATGATTCAATTCATGATTCATGATTCATAATTCATGATTCATGATTCAATTCATGATTCATAATTGATGATTCATGATTCAATTCATGATTCATGATTCATGATTCAATTCATGATTCATGATTCATGATTCATGATTCAATTCATGATTCATAATTCATGATTCATGATTTAATTCATGATTCATAATTCATGATTCATGATTCAATTCATGATTCAATTCATGATTCATAATTCATGATTCATGAATATATTCATGATTCATAATTCATGATTCAATTCATTATTCATGATTCATGATTCATGATCAGATTCATGATTCATGATTCAATTCATGATTCATAATTCATGATTCATGATTCAATTCATGATTCATGATTCATGATTCAATTCATGATTCATGATTCGATTCATGATTCGATTCATGATACAATTCATGATTCAATTCATGATTCATGATTCATGATTCAATTCATGATTCATGATTCGATTCATGATTCATAATTCATGATTCATGATTCAATTCATGATTCATGATTCAATTCATGATTCATGATTCATGATTCAATTCATGATTCATGATTCATGATTCATGATTCAATATATGATTCATGATTCAATATATGATTCATGATTCATGATTCATGATTCATGATTCAATTCATGATTCATGATTCATGATTCAATTCATGATTCATGATTCATGATTCAATTAATGATTCAATTCATGATTCATGATTCATGATTCAATTCATGATTCATGATTCGATTTATAATTCTTGATTCATGATTCGATTCATGATTCATGATTCATGTTTCAATTCATGATTCATGATTTATGATTCATGATTCATATCATGATTCATGATTCATGATTCATGATTCAATTCATGATTTATGATTCGATTCATGATTCTTGATTCATGATTCATGATTCAATACATGAGTCATGATTCATGATTCAATTCATGATTCATGATTCATGATTCAATTCATGATTCATGATTCATGATTCGATTCATGATTCATGATTCAATTCATAATTCATGATTCAATTCATAATTCATGATTCATGATTCGATTCATGATTCATGATTCAATTCATGATTTATGATTCATGATTCAATTCATGATTCTTGATTCATGATTCAATTCATGATTCAATTCATGATTCATGATTCAATTCATGATTCATGATTCATGATTCGATTCATGATTCATAATTCATGATTTATGATTCAATTCATGATTCATGATTCAATTCATGATTCATGATTCATGATTCAATTCATGATTCATGATTCATGATTCATGATTCAATATATGATTCATGATTCAATATATGATTCATGATTCATGATTCAATTCTTGATTCATAATTCATGATTCATGATTCAATTCATGATTCATGATTCATGATTCATAATTTAATTCATGATTCACGATTCATGATTCAATTCATGATTCAATTCATGATTCATGATTCATGATTCAATTCATGATTCATGATTCGATTTATAATTCTTGATTCATGATTCGATTCATGATTCATGATTCATGTTTCAATTCATGATTCATGATTTATGATTCATGATTCATATCATGATTCATGATTCATGATTCATAATTCAATTCATGATTTATGATTCGATTCATGATTCTTGATTCATGATTCATGATTCAATTCATGATTCATGATTCATGATTCAATTCATGATTCAATTCATGATTCATGATTCATGATTCAATTCATGATTCATGATTCGATTTATAATTCTTGATTCATGATTCGATTCATGATTCATGATTCATGATTTATGATTCATGATTCATATCATGATTCATGATTCATGATTCATAATTCAATTCATGATTTATGATTTGATTTATGATTCTTGATTCATGATTCATGATTCAATTCATGAGTCATGATTCATGATTCAATTTATGATTCATGATTCATGATTTGATTCATGATTCATGATTCAATTCATAATTCATGATTCAATTCATAATTCATGATTCATGATTCGATTCATGATTCATGATTCAATTCATGATTCAATTCATGATTCATGATTCAATTTATGATTCATGATTCATGATTCATGATTCATAATTCATGAATCAATTCGTGATTCATGATACATGATTCATGATTCAATTCATGATTCATGACTCAATTCATGATTTGATTCATGATTCAATTCATGATTCATGAATCAATTCGTGATTCATGATAAATGATTCATGATTCAATTCATAATTCATGATTGAATTCATGATTGAATTTATGATTCATGATTGAATTCATGATTCAATTCATGATTCATGATTCAATTCATGATTCATGATTCGATTCATAATTCTTGATTCATGATTCGATTCATGATTCATGATTCATGATTCAATTCATGATTCATGATTCGATTCATAATTCTTGATTCATGATTCGATTCATGATTCTTGATTCATAATTCATGATTCGATTCATGATTCATGATTCATGATTCAATTCATGATTCATGATTCATGATTCAATTCATGTTTCATGAATCATGTTTCGATTCATGATTCAATTCATGATTCATGATTCATGATTCGATTCATGATTCATGACTCAATTCATGATTCATGAATCAATTCATGATTCATGATTCATGATTCAATTCATGATTCAATTCATGATTCATGATTCATGATTCAATTTATGATTCATGATTCATGATTCAATTCATGATTCAATTACTGATTCATGATTCATGATTCAATTTATGATTCATGATTCATGATTCATGATTCAATTCATGATTCATGATTCAATTCATGATTCAATTCACGATTCATGATTCATGATTCATGATTTATAATTCAATTCATGATTCAATTCACGATTCATGATTCATGATTCAATTCATGATTCATGATTAATGATTCATGATTTATGATTCAATTCATGATTTATGATTCATGATTCATGATTCTTGATTCAATTCATGATTCATATTTCATGATTCGTGAATATAATCATGATTCATAATTCATGATTCATGAATATAATCATGATTCATAATTCATGATTCAATTCATTATTCATGATTCATGATTAGATTCATGATTCATGATTTATGATTCAATTCATGATTTATGATTCATAATTCATGATTCATGATTCAATTCATGATTCATGATTCAATTCATGATTCATGATTCAATTCATGATTCATAGTTCATGATTCATGATTCAATTCATGATTCATGATTCATGATTCATGATTCAATTCATGATTCATGATTCAATTCATGATTCATAATTCATGATTCATGAATCAATTCGTGATTCATGATACATGATTCATGATTCAATTCATGATTCATGACTCAATTCATGATTTGATTCATGATTCAATTCATGATTCATGAATCAATTCGTGATTCATGATACATGATTCATGATTCAATTCATGATTCATGATTCATTATTCAATTCATAATTCATGATTGAATTCATGATTGAATTCATGATTCATGATTGAATTCATGATTCAATTCATGATTCATGATTCAATTCATGATTCATGATTCGATTCATAATTCTTGATTCATGATTCGATTCATGATTCATGATTCATGATTCAATTCATGATTCATGATTCGATTCATAATTCTTGATTCATGATTCGATTCATGATTCTTGATTCATGATTCATGATTCGATTCATGATTCATGATTCATGATTCAATTCATGATTCATGATTCAATTCATATTTCATGAATCATGTTTCGATTCATGATTCAATTCATGATTCATGATTCATGATTCGATTCATGATTCATGACTCAATTCATGATTCAATTCATGATTCATGATTCATGATTCAATTCATGATTCAATTCATGATTCATGATTCAATTTATGATTCATGATTCATGATTCAATTCATGATTCAATTTATGATTCATGATTCATGATTCAATTTATGATTCATGATTCATGATTCAATTCATGATTCATGATTCATGATTCAATTCATGATTCATGATTCATGATTCATGATTCAATTCATGATTCATGATTCATGATTCATGATTCATGATTTATAATTCAATTCATGATTCAATTCACAATTCATGATTCATGATTCAATTCATGATTCATGATTCATGATTTATGATTCAATTCATGATTTATGATTCATGATTCATGATTCATGATTCAATTCATGATTCATAATTCATGATTCATGAATATAATCATGATTCATAATTCAAGATTCATGAATATAATCATGATTCATAATTCATGATTCAATTCATTATTCATGATTCATGATTAGATTCATGATTCATGATTTATGATTCAATTCATTATTCATGATTCATAATTCATGATTCATGATTCAATTCATGATTCATAATTCATGATTCATGATTCAATTCATGATTCATGATTCAATTCATGATTCATGATTCATGATTCAATTCATGATTCATGATTCATGATTCATGATTCGATTCATGATTCATGATTCATGATTCAATTCATGATTCGATTCATGGTTCATGATTCAATTCATGATTCATGATTCATGATTCAATTCATGATTTATGATTCATGATTCATGATTCAATTCATGATTCATGATTCATGATTCAATTCATGATTCAATTCATGATTCATGATCCATGATTCAATTTATGATTCATGATTCATGATTCATGATTCAATTCATGATTTAATTTATGATTCATGATTCATGATTCAATTCATGATTAAATTTATGATTCTTAATTCATGATTCAATTTGTGATTCATAATTCATGATTCATGATTCATGATTCATGATTCATGATTTAATTCATGATTCATGATTCAATTCATGATTTGATTCATGATTCAATTCATGATTCGATTCATGATTCATGATCCATGATTCGATTCATGATCCATAATTCATGATTCATGATTCAATTCATGATTCATGATTCAATTCATGATTCATGATTCATGATTCAATTCATGATTCAATTCATGATTCATGATTCATGATTCATGATTCAATTCATGATTCATGATTTATGATTCAATTCATGATTCATATTTCATGATTCCTGATTCAATTCATGATTCATGATTCAAGATTCATGATTCATGATTCAATTCACGATTCATGATTCTTGATTAAATTCATGATTCATGATTCATGATTCGATTCATGATTCATGATTCATGTTTCAATTCATGATTCATGATTTATGATTCATGATTCATATCATGATTCATGATTCATGATTCAATTCATGATTTATGATTCGATTCATGATTCTTGATTCATGATTCATGATTCAATTCATGAGTCATGATTCATGATTCAATTTATGATTCATGATTCATGATTCGATTCATGATTCATGATTCAATTCATAATTCATGATTCATGATTCGATTCATGATTCATGATTCAATTCATGATTTATGATTCATGATTCAATTCATGATTCTTGATTCATGATTCAATTCATGATTCATGATTCAATTTATGATTCATGATTCATGATTCATGATTCAATTCATGATTCATGATTTATGATTCAATCCATGATTCAATTCATGATTCAATTCATGATTCATAATTCATGATTCATGAATCAATTCGTGATTCATGATACATGATTCATGATTCAATTCATGATTCATGACTCAATTCATGATTTGATTCATGATTCAATTCATTATTCATGAATCAATTCGTGATTCATGATACATGATTCATGATTCAATTCATGATTCATGATTCATTATTCAATTCATAATTCATGATTGAATTCATGATTGAATTCATGATTCATGATTGAATTCATGATTCATGATTGAATTCATGATTCAATTCATGATTCATGATTCATGATTCGATTCATGATTCATGATTTATGATTCATGATTCAATTCATGATTCGATTCATGATTATTGATTCATGATTCATGATTCGATTCATGATTCATGATTCATGATTCAATTCATGTTTCATGAATCATGTTTCGATTCATGATTCAATTCATGATTCATGATTCATGATTCGATTCATGACTCAATTCATGATTCATGATTCAATTCATGATTCATGATTCATGATTCAATTCATGATTCAATTCATGATTCATGATTCATGATTCAATTTATGATTCATGATTCAATTCATGATTCAATTCCTGATTCATGATTCATGATTCAATTTATGATTCATGATTCATGATTCATGATTCATGATTCAATTCATGATTCATGATTCATGATTCAATTCATGATTCAATTCACGATTCATAATTCATGATTCATGATTCAATTCATGATTCATGATTCAATTCATGATTCATGATTCATGATTCAATTCATGATTCATGATTCATGATTCATGATTCAATATATGATTCATGATTCAATATATGATTCATGATTCATGATTCAATTCATGATTCATAATTCATGATTCATGATTCAATTCATGATTCATGATTCATGATTCAATTCATGATTCATGATTCATGATTCAATTCATGATTCATGATTCATGATTCGATTTATAATTCTTGATTCATGATTTGATTCATGATTCATGATTCATGTTTCAATTCATGATTCATGATTTATGATTCATGATTCATATCATGATTCATGATTCATGATTCATGATTCATGATTCATGATTTATAATTCAATTCATGATTCAATTCACAATTCATGATTCATGATTCAATTCATGATTCATGATTCATGATTTATGATTCAATTCATGATTTATGATTCATGATTCATGATTCATGATTCAATTCATGATTCATAATTCATGATTCATGAATATAATCATGATTCATAATTCAAGATTCATGAATATAATCATGATTCATAATTCATGATTCAATTCATTATTCATGATTCATGATTAGATTCATGATTCATGATTTATGATTCAATTCATTATTCATGATTCATAATTCATGATTCATGATTCAATTCATGATTCATAATTCATGATTCATGATTCAATTCATGATTCATGATTCAATTCATGATTCATGATTCATGATTCAATTCATGATTCATGATTCATGATTCATGATTCGATTCATGATTCATGATTCATGATTCAATTCATGATTCGATTCATGGTTCATGATTCAATTCATGATTCATGATTCATGATTCAATTCATGATTTATGATTCATGATTCATGATTCAATTCATGATTCATGATTCATGATTCAATTCATGATTCAATTCATGATTCATGATCCATGATTCAATTTATGATTCATGATTCATGATTCATGATTCAATTCATGATTTAATTTATGATTCATGATTCATGATTCAATTCATGATTAAATTTATGATTCTTAATTCATGATTCAATTTGTGATTCATAATTCATGATTCATGATTCATGATTCATGATTCATGATTTAATTCATGATTCATGATTCAATTCATGATTTGATTCATGATTCAATTCATGATTCGATTCATGATTCATGATCCATGATTCGATTCATGATCCATAATTCATGATTCATGATTCAATTCATGATTCATGATTCAATTCATGATTCATGATTCATGATTCAATTCATGATTCAATTCATGATTCATGATTCATGATTCATGATTCAATTCATGATTCATGATTTATGATTCAATTCATGATTCATATTTCATGATTCCTGATTCAATTCATGATTCATGATTCAAGATTCATGATTCATGATTCAATTCACGATTCATGATTCTTGATTAAATTCATGATTCATGATTCATGATTCGATTCATGATTCATGATTCATGTTTCAATTCATGATTCATGATTTATGATTCATGATTCATATCATGATTCATGATTCATGATTCAATTCATGATTTATGATTCGATTCATGATTCTTGATTCATGATTCATGATTCAATTCATGAGTCATGATTCATGATTCAATTTATGATTCATGATTCATGATTCGATTCATGATTCATGATTCAATTCATAATTCATGATTCATGATTCGATTCATGATTCATGATTCAATTCATGATTTATGATTCATGATTCAATTCATGATTCTTGATTCATGATTCAATTCATGATTCATGATTCAATTTATGATTCATGATTCATGATTCATGATTCAATTCATGATTCATGATTTATGATTCAATCCATGATTCAATTCATGATTCAATTCATGATTCATAATTCATGATTCATGAATCAATTCGTGATTCATGATACATGATTCATGATTCAATTCATGATTCATGACTCAATTCATGATTTGATTCATGATTCAATTCATTATTCATGAATCAATTCGTGATTCATGATACATGATTCATGATTCAATTCATGATTCATGATTCATTATTCAATTCATAATTCATGATTGAATTCATGATTGAATTCATGATTCATGATTGAATTCATGATTCATGATTGAATTCATGATTCAATTCATGATTCATGATTCATGATTCGATTCATGATTCATGATTTATGATTCATGATTCAATTCATGATTCGATTCATGATTATTGATTCATGATTCATGATTCGATTCATGATTCATGATTCATGATTCAATTCATGTTTCATGAATCATGTTTCGATTCATGATTCAATTCATGATTCATGATTCATGATTCGATTCATGACTCAATTCATGATTCATGATTCAATTCATGATTCATGATTCATGATTCAATTCATGATTCAATTCATGATTCATGATTCATGATTCAATTTATGATTCATGATTCAATTCATGATTCAATTCCTGATTCATGATTCATGATTCAATTTATGATTCATGATTCATGATTCATGATTCATGATTCAATTCATGATTCATGATTCATGATTCAATTCATGATTCAATTCACGATTCATAATTCATGATTCATGATTCAATTCATGATTCATGATTCAATTCATGATTCATGATTCATGATTCAATTCATGATTCATGATTCATGATTCATGATTCAATATATGATTCATGATTCAATATATGATTCATGATTCATGATTCAATTCATGATTCATAATTCATGATTCATGATTCAATTCATGATTCATGATTCATGATTCAATTCATGATTCATGATTCATGATTCAATTCATGATTCATGATTCATGATTCGATTTATAATTCTTGATTCATGATTTGATTCATGATTCATGATTCATGTTTCAATTCATGATTCATGATTTATGATTCATGATTCATATCATGATTCATGATTCATGATTCAATTCATGATTTATGATTCGATTCATGATTCTTGATTCATGATTCATGATTCAATTCATGATTCATGATTCATGATTCAATTCATGATTCAATTCATGATTCATGATTCATGATTCAATTCATGATTCATGATTCGATTTATAATTCTTGATTCATGATTCGATTCATGATTCATGATTCATGTTTCAATTCATGATTCATGATTCATGATTCATGATTCAATTTATGATTCATGATTCATGATTCGATTCATGATTCATAATTCAATTCATAATTCATGATTCAATTCATAATTCATGATTCATGATTCGATTCATGATTCATGATTCAATTCATGATTTATGATTCATGATTCAATTCATGATTCTTGATTCATGATTCAATTCATGATTCAATTCATGATTCATGATTCATGTATACGCATCAAGCTTTGATGCATAGAAACAAACAAATACTGAAAAAGCTAACACTGAAAATGAACTTTATAAAAACATCCCTACAAAGGCAATTGTACACAACCATAAGCAAAGCACACAAAGCTAAATCAATTTTTTTTATCCGCCACATATATAAAGGAAATGTAATAGCACAATTTTAAATTTGTAAAAAAATCTTAGAACATCTATATAATAGAAAGACATCACATAGCAAATCCAACTTAACCATACTTGCCAACTCTCCCTGAATGTCAGGGAGACTCCCTGAAACAGGGGTGATCTCCCTCACTCCTTGAAGAACCTGGCATTCTCCCTGATGCTGAGCCAGTACAAGACGTGGTTGGCCTTGCTATCTGTGGCATGATGACACAGTTAAGAAATTGTATCCTATGTCCATGTATTGATGGCTATGGAGGTGGCCATTTTCATTGAGACCAAGATTTAATTAAAGACTGACAGGTAAGACAACATGACTTCAGTAATAGAAACAGAAATGTAAAAGACACTTCAGTCTCTAGAGATTCAGTCTCTAGCTGCTTTTCTTTAACGCATAGTTGCCTACTCTCCTGGAATGTCTGGTAGACTCCCGCATTTCTGGGAGACCTCCCAGGCTCCCTGAGAGCAAGGCAACCTCCCGGTTCCCACCCCCGCAATAGATAAGTGGCGGGGGTGGGGCTTAAGGACTCAAATGGCATGTCATCTTAGCCCCGCCCCCTGCTGTAATTGGCCAAAGGTGTGACAATCCATTAGGGGGCAGTGCCAAAATGATGTGAATCATCAAGCCCTAGCCCCCGCAAGCCCACCTCGCCCGGGAACTCCCTGAAGCCAACGAGGGAAAGTTGGCAAGTATGAACTTAACCAATGAAGAATGCTAATCAAAACACGAAGGGTGGAACAAAAGCGTAAGTGTAACTTGCAATTGAAAAAGTAGCACGCAAGTGTATGTGTATGTATGCCATATTCACAGTTATAGATACGTTTAGGTCTGAATGAGTAGCAGTTGCGCCCGCTTGACTACAGAGACACCCCACAAACAATTTGCAAATATGTACAAAAACCTGTTATTATATATGTTGGTAATGCAATTGCTAATACAGCAGGAATAAGTTCCTGATGAGAATTTTTTTTATATATAAATATAATTGCGACAACATGCTTGGCAATCCTAATCTATAGTTGAACGAATCATTCACAAATCTCATCATCCGCTACTTCCACCTGACCTTGATCACCCGCAAATAAAACCATTTTCTTTCCAGTACATTGCCTACGTTAGAACACCCCTTCCATCCCCCATCATGCCTCTTTAAGCATAAGCAGCCGTAAGTGACAAACAGTTGCAAGTCTGAATATCCACAGTTGTGTAAGTTTACTTTCTGAGTTTGCGCAGTTCCAAATATCTCATTCTGAATCAGGCTCTAAATGTCTTCAAAAAAGACAATGAAAAAATAATAACACCAGCAAATAAAAGAGGATGTATGTAGTCATTATGGACATAATCAAATATATAGAGGAAGCTAGAAGATGCCTATCTGACTCCCACACATACAAAAAATTAATGTATGACCAAACTAGCAATTTCATTTCAAAACTAAGTAAAATGCAGGAAGGAGAACTAGCAGACAACATTCTTAACCAACAAGAATCCAGTACCTACAAACCAAACAGCCCCCTGATAACACTGCAATGAATATTATGGACAGATCCTTCTGCTGCTGTTCTTCTGCAGATGATTGCATAATAACAATCTCTACACTGGATGGAAGTGAGTCCGTGAGAGTGAATTTTATAGTAGCATTGCAATGCAAGGAAGGCCTTCCCCTGTCATGGATTGCAACTACAATACTCAAGTCTTTAACTTGCAAAGCATCCATTTTTCTGGTTAATGATAATTCACCGGTCACTCTGTTTATAGCAAAAAGTCTCTGGGTGTCTTGTACTATAGAGTAAAATAGTTGGGCATTCAGCCCTTCGTCATTATCTACGCCTGTAATCTGTGAAACTAGATAATTTTGTGGAGCATTGATTGGCAGCATAATTTCAGTGAAGCCATTATCCAGCAAGGGAAATGTTATTACAGGTGCATTGTCATTTTCATCAATTATTTTGATTTTTATCTGTGTACGAGTTGAAAGTTGTGGAACACCATTGTCAGCAGCCTCTACTTCAAGGTCTAGTTGTTTAATCTTTTCATAATCCAAAGATCTCACAGCACGTAGTACACCTGACTCTGGATTAATAGCAACAAATGTAGTCAAGGACTGTCCCATTACTTTTGCATCAACCAGTCGGTAAGATATTTTGGCATTGAGTCCAAAATCAGGGTCTTTTGCAATCACAGTAGTGATGTAAGCCCCAGCAGAATTATTTTCCAGAACAGACACTTCATATATTTGCTTTGTAAATACAGGAGCATTGTCATTTTCATCACTTACCCTGATAGTATACTGCTTTATTGTTTTCAGTGAAGAAAATCCTAGATCCTCAGCCACCAGTGTCAGGTTGTATTCTACTATCCTTTCCCGATCTAGAGGTGAGGTAGTGACTATCATGAAGCTGTCCTCATAGGCTTGCTGCAGCTTGAAATGCTGGTGCCCATAGAGTGTGCACTGAACTTGGCCATTTGGACCAGAGTCTCTATCTGAGGTGCTGATCAGTGCTACAAAGCTGTCTTTAGCAGTTGTCTCAGTTATGTAGGCTATTCCCTTGTTCACAGAAGTCAGGGGGGTGATGGTTATAGCTGGGGCATTATCATTTACATCTATGACATGAACAGTTATTTTACAGGTAGCTGTTAAGGGGTTAGAACTCAAATCCTGCGCTTGTACATCAAATTCATAGGTTTGTTTAGTTTCATAATCAACTTTACCTGCAAGAATTACACTGCCTGATTTGGGATTGATATTAAAGAGCTGACATACCTCTGGAGAGACTTGAGGGCTGAAGCTATAAATAATTTCTCCATTTGCCCCTTCATCAGGGTCGGCTGCATTCAGGTCCATTAGTAGGTATCCTACAGGAGCATCCTCCATTATGTCCACTGTGACAGCACTTTTCTCAAAAACTGGGCTGTTATCATTAAAGTCCAGGACACGAACATTAACCACTGCACTGCCAGAAAGTGATGGACTTCCTCCATCCATAGCCACTAATTCTAAGGAGTATGCAGACTGACTTTCTCTATCCAGCTCTTTCATGAGTACCAAATCTGTATATTTTACCCCATCTGCTCTGGTCTGCACATCAATACTGAATTGACTATTAGCTGAGATTTCATAGTTCATTATAGAATTTGTTCCAATATCTTCATCAATTGCTATTTGTAAAGGAATCCTGGTACCCACTGGTGAATTTTCAGATATATTCACATGTATCTCAGAGCTGGTGAAGTGAGGTCTGTTATCATTAATGTCTCTTACCTCCAATTTCACATTAATCAGCTTTAGCTGACCCTTGGAAAAACTGACCACGTCCAGTGCCAGGATACAGTTTAGAGACTGCTTGCATATATGTTCTCGGTCTATCCTCTCCACAATACTCAGCTGTCCATCACTCTCCTGGATATGTACAAGGGAGCTGTTAAACTGTTTCATGAGGTGGAAATTGCTTGCAGGTCTGTCTGTGGAGTTAAACATAGAGTGCTCTGACAAAACTGCAATTACTGTTCCTGGGGCTTCTTCCTCATAGATGTAGTAATGAGCAATTTCTCCAAAAGAAAGTGAAGACATCACACCCAGCAAAAGTACTGGAAGGAATCTTAAAAGGTTCAGCATTTTCAGTCCTTCTTTTAGGATTTACACCTATTTAAACAGCAAAGTTAAAAGTCTTAGTGGTGTATCCTGCAAAGGAAAAAAAGTAGCATCAACGAAGCCCACCAGCTGTGAAATCACTCAGCACAATCCTGTTAAGTGGCTCCTATGTTCAGGACTGGAGAGTGTGGATAACTGCCTGTCCCCATCTCTTTCCTCAGGTTATATGCTCAAGGTTATGCAAATTAACCCCCTCCTTCACCAGGCTCTTGTCTCCAAGACAAATGGTCACTGAGGCTGAGCAAATGAGGTTGTCATTAACAGAGATCTCAGTTGGAGGCCAACTAATATACAGTTATATTTTGTGACATCTCAACAAACCCATGTTCTCCTAGAATACAAGTAGTCTGAAAATGTCAAATGAAAAAGAACGCATAGGAAACTGAATAAACCTATGCAATGAAACGTGATTAAATTAAGGTTGCGTTTGATTGTAAATAATGTTACTGAAAAAATAATCAATGTTTAAATCACAGTTATGTACTTTGTCTATAGCGCTATAAAATAAAAAACAAGCTCTATTTCAGTTTTTTGTATGTAATTTTTTCAGTTATAAATGCACAAATACACTTATATTTATATAAACACACAACACACATATACAATGTTATAATAATCACTTACTATTTTATTTTAATATAATTTATCTGTATTTTATATAATAGTTAACATACACTGCACACTAAAGAATTATGAATGTATAACTCATATATGTAATGTTATTAGTCCTTATTTGTATAGCACCGTTAGAGCTCAAATTTTACATTTCCAAACACACAAATGCACTTTTTTCAAAAATTCAATTAACCTACCAGTAAGTTTTTCTAACATTTACACAGGGAGAACATATACATTACACACAAATAGTTTCCTGATTGAAATTGAGCCCATGGCCCCAGTGATATGTGAAACAATGCAATGCCTTTGTGCCACTCTGTGCCCCCCATACTTACGATATTTTTAATAACATAATATAATTGTATAAAGTTGTATTTATTGTGTTATCTTTATCAAGGTCATTTATAGAAGCTCCTACATTAATTAATTATCTAGATCACTCCCTCCAGGCAGCGTTTTCCCCACTAGATAAAGTAGATTGCATCATTACATATTTTGCATACTATGTAAACAGACTTAGCTTACTCTTATCTCCTGAGAGAACTAAATGCGAAACACGTGTTGGGATCAGGCTGGGATTTTTAACGATATAGATAACTAATATATGACATATATGATTGTTAATTATGTGAAAATTGATTTCTATAATCAAGATTGTGTGTGGATTAAACTGGTTATGAATGAATATTTAAATGTCACCAAGTTTAATAGAATTAATATATGATACATTTTATATTTATAACAATAAACTGAATATCTTTATTGCATTCATTTTCTGATTATCATGTGATTTAAGTGCTATATGGTAATAAATGTTTATTGTGTAATATCTAATCATGATTTTGTATATAATGATGTTTGCCTAATAATTGATTTGGCAATTATTAGTAGGTCAATTTTCCAGTAAGATTTGTTATATCCTTCTGAATTTATATTTCACTATTTATTGGTATCAATATTTACATATTAGTGTCAGAATTGATGAATTACCTAGCCCCACATTTTATCTTACAATTGTTTTCAAACTTGAGAATTACGTTATTGTCTTGCATTTACTCCAAAAACATACTGGTAAGTTAATTGGCTGGTATCAAATTGCCCCTAGTCTCTCTGTCTGTCGGTGTGTATGTTAGGGAATTTAGACTGTAAGCTTCAATGGGGAAGGGACTGATGTGAGTGTGTTCTCTGTACAGCACTGTGGAACTAGTGGTACTATATAAATAGCTGATGATGATGATGATGATGATGAAGATTTATAATCATGTAATCAAATAAAATATTTGCATATATTTTGTGTGCTCCTTTACTATTTAATTTTCTTTAGAGTGTTTAAGTATACTGGCTGTTGGAATACTCCCTCTATAGTGGTAATACTTTATTTTATAGTGGAGTAATTCATAATAAAAAAGTACATTTGCTATCGCCGGCCCGTTTAGTACGTATACACACAGATACAGCAAATGGATCAGTTAAATTGTAGTTTATTATGTTCAGACATATTATAATTAATTTATTTATCAATTTATTTTGCATTTAACTTTTTATTTTATGTTTACTGTATAGTTTGCTAGTAATATTTTAACAGAGGTTGCATATTTAAACAGGGTGTTGTATACAATTAAATCCTATTATTTAGAAGGACATGTATGAGATGTTGTGGATAAGGGGCCTCATGTAGCGTAGAGTTGCAAGAGTAAATTGCATCCGAAAAAAAGACACATTCTACATAGTATGCTGAGTGGGACACATCTCAAGTAATCGTCATCATTATTAGTTTGCAGCTTACACCAGGGGTAGAGCTACAAATGTCCCTGATAGGAGTTGCTGCGTCTGCGTCCAGGTCTACATTGTTTACATTTACTTGAAGATGCCCCTATTGTACATTTCCTCGCCTGCACACACCTTGCCTCTCTCAATCCAACTCTATATGCATGTGACCAGGTGTGTGACACTCAATCTTCAGACCCTAAAGAGACATATATGAGGGACTGCGCAGAAGAACGGTACATATGTAAATAAGCCATGTGTATGCTTTCAGTTCTGTTACTATAAGCCTAAACAGGGTTTTATTGTGCATGCGCTGGTCCCTGGACATGCTCAGAGGAGGTGAGCAGGAGCATGTGTAGTAGATGGAACAGCATACTGCTCCAGCAGTAGTTCTGACACTGCATGTGACCAAGCTTTTGTTATCATTAGCACTGTTTTCTCCAGTGCTATTAGTTGCATGCAATTTTAATCATGCAACTATTATTTACTCTTGTAGCACCAACTATAGGACTGATCAACAGAAGCAGGAAACTTGCATTGTTTTCTAAATTAAATATATTGTGAATATTCCACCGGTTAAATACAACTGATAAGTCATCTATTGTTCCCCATGCCATGCATATGTACCTGGTAAACAATAAGTCATCATCATTAGCGTGTAATGTACATGCCTTGTAGCAGGCGCATAAAATACACCTCCTTACAGACGTATATACATATTTCTACAGGTCTTCTAGTTCTGCATTTATGTAAAAACGCCTTTACTGCATTTGACCTACATTAAAATGCAAGAATAGCGTAAACCTGCATGGGTGCTTATGTGTGCGCCCACTGTGGGCATGTGCAGAGTGATTTCACACAAGATACGGCATATGTCCCATTCTGCCTCAGTCCCAAAGTGAGTATTCTGCTCATGTGGATGTGCTCCAAGGGTTGGTGCTGGCAATCATCTGCTCTAAATCTCTGAATTTGGTTTTGCAATTTCTACAGCAATCAGTTGGTAATACCATGCGCCTTTAGGGTGATGTATACATTTGTTGTCATTAATTGCGTGTTCTACCTCCTCTATCCCAAACTGTAAGGCTGGTGTTACATGGGTGTTTTTGAACACTGTTCTTAAGCCCTTGTAGGCATACACAGCAGTGGAAATACGCAAATTAGTCCTATATACCAAAAAGAGAAAAAGTTGAATATGCACTTAAAATTTTTTGAAATTTGAATACATGATCAAATATCCATAATATAGATAAAATGTATAATGATAGGCAAATTAGCAGCTTTACATGATAGTACAAGTACATAGTTGCAGCTGCAATGGGCTGATGGTCTTACATACCGCTACTTCTGCAACAGCTTTGATTGTAAAACTATTAGATTGTAACTATGTTCATTCACTTACATTTTCCATATCGCCACTTCTAAATTTCCACTTTGACCACTTGTCACAGCATATAAGTATAACGACCCTTTCACATGGGTGAATGAGTATCACGGCCCGTGTGAAGTGTGAGCAGGTATAACACCTGAATGGGTGTGGAGTGAGTGTTCACGGGACACAAGTATTTAAAAAAAATGTCTTGGAAAAAAATACAAGAAGTATTTACTATAAAAACAGCAGATATATTATTATTATTATTATTATTATTAATAATAATATTAATAATAGTAATAATAATAATAATAATAATTATAGCACTAAACATATATATATATATATATATATATATATATATCACATATATTATACACAGAGGCTGTTGCTAAAGGGTTATATGCAATTATAATAAATAGTACAAAAAGAAACAAGTACCGTCAAACCTGTTAGCAATAAAAAAGGTAATACGATTTAAAATTTATTGATGTATACATAAAAGGTAATAATAATAATAAGGTGCCAAATATTTTAAATAACAGACCTTTATTACGGATAAACAAATAATAGTTTTGCAAATATTACATAAGGTAAAAGCAAAGATAATCAATATAGTGCAATACAGTATGTATCAATAGCCCATAGAATTGTACAATAAGGACCTCATTTACAGTTGGATGCAAAGTCCGTTTTTGGTGCATCCAACAAAAAAATACTATCACGCATGTACAGAAAGCACCATATCCGCCTGTATCTTGGACGCAATTAACATTTGCGACAACTTGTGGCTCACTACGAGAGAATGGGCGGAACGCGTAATTGTGAAGGCGTGACCATGTAAATAAATCCTAGTCGCAGTGAGGCGCAGACGCAACACACATCAAAACAAGGCCAAAGTTGTGCGGCAGAAATTATGTGGTGCAAAGGTTAGGTAGCTGCAGGAACTGCTCGCCGCTCGATAGGGTATTAAGAGTGGGACGCAACTGGGGTTGCTTGCCACTCGTAATACCCTACCAAGCTGCGGCACACTCCCACTCCTACACTTCTTAAACGGACTATGCGTCCGACTCTAAATGAAGTCCTAAATGTACCCTCTATTTAGGAATCCTTGCTCCTATTTAAGAAATAATGTTCCCTATGTATATCTGTAGGTTTAAATTAGTCTGTATATTGTAAGTGTATTGTTAAATCAATTCTTAAAGCACAGTTTGAATAATGAAATTATATTACAATAGCATGATACTTTTACTCTATAGTACATAGCCAGATGCAGTTATCTGACGTTTTAGAGTTCAATAAAGCAAAGCCTTTGAACTTCAATAATTAGTCCTACCTTTATTATAAAAAGTCATTAAAGCAGATAGTGTTTACAGGCAATCATAGTACAGACCTGTGTGTATATATGTGTAGGTGTATGTTTGTGCATGTAGGTGAATGTTATTTAGACCATAATTCTTATACATACAGACAAAAGACTCATTACAAGTTTAATTCATGGTGAGGATGGAGGGATGTTGGCCGCTAAACTTTATAATAATTTGTCCTTCACTTTTCTCTGTCGTTCTCCTATTCCCACCCCAAACTCACCTTGTCTCAAACAACTGTCTCCTTCTCCTGTCCTTTGACTTTATATGACATGTGTGACTGATCCCCGGTAACATTTAGTACACGAGTGTTCTGGGCAGAGAACGCTGATGCTTCAGGAAAGGGAGAAACCAGACGCAGCGTTTGGGTACAGAATATAATGCTGTGAATTGCCGTGAGGAACTAAGAAACGTTTTCCAGTGGGTATAAGGTAGTGACTTCTGGGGGAGAATGAGCGGATCATGTAAAATGCAAAATATCCCAAAAGCAAAGTTTAAGATGTCAAACTTCATGTTTAAGCTTCTATACTACAGATATTGGTATTCTATAAAGTAACATGTGGAATTGGCACAGTTTTGTCAAAATATATTATTATAATAAAGTAGGTGGTATTTTAAGACTACGTTATCTTAATGCATATCCTTCGCTCACGGAGCTGCAAGCAAAATTCAGTGTTGAAATGACCGTAGTAAGGGTAAAAATGCAGCTATTCCCGTAGTAAAGGAATAGAATCTGCCCCATAAAGAACATAGGAAATCAACATTAATGCTGAAGGAAGTAAAGGATGTATTACACGCAAATAATCTTTGAACCTGATTCATCAGAGTACGCATCATGTGCACAATGTGCGTTTGTTTAAAAAAAAAAAAAAAAGCGTTTAAATCAGCTCTGCGTACTTCAACAAGGCACAGATCTGAAGATACGTGCACTGATGAATTATACATTCTCAAAAGAATGCACAGAAATAAAAAAAAAATGAATTAATGTCACCTGTTAATAATATAGGCGTTAATGATAAAACAGATACTAATAAAAAAAAGTTTTGTTTTAAAAATAAAATAAAAAAATTCCTCCATGAAATACATTTATTAAGATGTTGTCTACTGAGCATAAAATACATTATTACAGTTGCTGGTGATTGCAAACACATGTTATAGCATGCATAGGAGCCTGTCACCACTACTGATCAGGACTTAGACTAGTCCTGTAGCTGGAGCAAGAGAAACGGCAGAAAAACAAGTAACTTTGTGATGCTCATAGCTTGATTCGGACGTGGCTGCGTGTGGTTGAGTTTGGCATGCCCTTACTGTACATTGACTACGGCCAAACGCTCCGTCCCTGCCCCAGTCCCTTCCCGAAATCATAGGCTGTAGTAAATGTACGTTGCATGTGAAGACAGAATGGACATGGCTGTGTTTACTGGCGTGCGGTCCGGATCTGGGTGTGCGCAGAGTGATTTTGCGTACGATACAGGCGTATACGTGCTTTGTTGAATCAGGCCCTATGTGAGTAAAATGAAGAACAGAAATGGTTGCATTACTATTTTTAGTGCTTCAGAAGCTCTTATTTTCTGGGCAGTGTGATTTGTGGTTTTATTTAAGACCCATTTCGGGTTTTCCAACAAGCCAGCAAACTGCTAGTAATAAGGAATTGCACATGATGAGGTACTGCTAAAAGGCTGCTAGACAGTTCATTCATTCTCTCAATACCTGGGGAGGAGGTCAGGTGACTCCTGAGAGAAACTGCAATTTGTGATCTGAAAGTTCGATTGTTTTGTGTGCATGTGTGTCTGGGACACTAGGCCCCTCACTTTAGACTGATACACCACACTTGCTTGTGATTTGAAGGGTATATATATATACACAAGTTAACCCGTGCATGATACTCATGCATTCTAGTCAAATCAAGCTACTTAAGGTGTTAAAAAGGTTCTTGTCATGCATTTGTGCCTAGCCCAGGCCTCCTCAGGGGAAGAGCGTTACTTCCCGATGCAAGCGCCCTTTTTTAACGTGGTTTTGTCCACATGTCACTATCTCATCATTTTTCTCCATCACATCATCCTTCATCTTCATCGCCACATCCTTCATCAAGCTACTTAAGGTGTTAAAAACTCCCCACTGTCACCCCCGGCAACCACCAACCACTCCCAACTGTCACTTCTCCTTCAAGAAATATATAGGTCAGTGTATAACTCTGCCCAGCAGGTGGCGCGGCAGCTTGGTTTTTTTTTTTTTCACACACGCCACTAGGCATTTATATAGTAGAAGATATATATATATATATATATATATATATGGACTCTCACTGTTTTGAGTTAGGACCACACTATTAGCAGAAGCACCTTGACTTATCATGAGTTGTTCATTTATTTTATAAAATATTTTTTTTGCATGCGTTCTGATGAGCCTTTATATTGCACATATGTTTGATAGTGTCCTGCTCTGTGTTTTGGTCTACGTACAGTAAGTAACATTTAGGCAGAGAGTACTTACACCCAGATTAAAAAGGAAACTTAACTCAAGAATTACGCTCAAGTTCTGTGATTGTTTTTCAACCGTAAGTTTCGTTCTGACTTAATTCCGGCCCATTATGTCGTTTTTTTTTTTTTTTTTTTAAAGGCAGTAACCCTAGAGAGTTTACCCCAAGGGGTTGCGACAATTAAACGGACTGGGTGTGATCAGTAACCTGACTGAGTGTTCTAGTTACAGCGATCAATGACAGTAAATGACAATTGGTGCATTCTGGGCAAATGGTTTTTATGTTGCCACAAGCAGAAAGTTAAATTTAGTGGTATTTGCCCTGATTCTTCTGGGTTCTATGGATTATCTCACCAAAACATAACAATAAATGGACCAGGTCAGCTCTGTTGGACTCCTGCAATTATATAACAACAACTATATATATTGGCAAACATGAAGCTCCTATAATAAGACAATATTTTTATATAATGGTGCCCTGGAGCACTGAGGTCCTTTGTTACACTCTACCCCCTCCTGTCTATAGACTGGTTGAGGCGTAGAGGATATACAGTTATTATCTATGTTTAGGCAGAGACTTAATAGCTTCCATGAATTCTTTTCTGCAGATAAAAATGATGTGTGGAACGATAGAATTGGACCTACCCAACGTGACGTACCCACTAGACTGGATCATAGTATAGTAATGCATTAAAGAAAAAAACACAACAAAAAATAGATGTTCCACAGAACACAAACAAAAACAACAAAAGCGCTGACAATTCTACATACTATACACGTCGTCAGTCTTGCCTGCAGCTTTTTAAGGCAAAGAGATGCATTTGTTGGTTTACCGTTCTTTTGTATTCCGTGTTTTAGACTTCGCAGCCGCAGGACAGTTTTGAACATCAAAAGATTAAACTATTGTGCAAAAGTGGGAAACAGAATCACTCATGATATAAACGCTGTATATGAAGTTTACATCAAAGCATAGAGCAGTTGCATTAAAGTAAAATATACTCATCGCTCGTACGGTGGAGTAAACATTCTGTAGCCTATAAATTCACTAGGAGCTAGTGACATCACCGGATGCAGAAATATGGCCTTATAGGTGTATCTAGAAGAGGGTGTACCCAGCAACAACCCCGATTGTGGAGGCTGAACAGAGTCAGGGCCACTAGAGTTAATGGAGGTTTGTTTGTGCGAGGAAACAGAAATGTTGAAGTGAGAGAGGAGCTTAGAGAAATGCACAAATAGAAGATATATTTTAGCATTACCTAAGAACAGAACTTATGTACATTGGTAGGATCCCTTAACTAGATCGGCATTCAACGATCAGAACCTCTAGTCTCCCTCTTATGATGTAACTCAGTTTGGCTGCGTGTCCTGAAGAGGGTGTTTAATTATTAAGACGATTGTAAGACAAATTTATTGAGCTCTAGACAACAACCACTTTCTAGATTCTATAGATTTGGTAATATATATGTTTATAAGACACAGCCTACAGCGCGACAGACTCGTTATTTACAGTTACTTAAAGATTTGTGTCCATAGACCAGGTGATTCCAGATAATAGTTTGCTATAAGTCTCTTTTGGAGACGTTGTAGAAAATGTTACATTTAGACATCAATCAGTGGTGATAAAGGATACATGTAATAGTAACCTTTATATTCGGGATCAATTTAAAACTAGGTCGAAGTAAATTATATAAAAACAGAACATTGGTTTTCCCAATAGCAAAAAGAGATGAGATTTAAGATAGAGCATTAGTTATCCCAAACTGAGTGCCCGGGCTATCCAGGATAGTTTTCTCTGAACCTTCTGTTATTTATTCCAAATGTAAAACTGATAAAAGGACCAGTACATACATATGAAATAAATATGACTTCCCCCTTCTCTATGAGTGATACTTGGCTGCACGGAGGATAACTGATGGACAAATTCGGGTGCCCATAATAAAGGCGAGGACATCAATGTTTATACGGCTGACACAGTGTGAAATATTCCTCTTCCTCCCAGTTTCATGTCCAGAACCCTCCTTGGACACGTTCTGTCGCTCTAGAAGCCTTTTCCGATACGGTTCTATTCCAAACCATGAAACAGTTATGGCCGTAATTAGGGGCCTCTTTATTAATTAACAGGAGTTTACCCCGTTAATTTTCATCTACTGTCGCTAATTAATTTATTAAAAAATCATCCCTGGAGAGCGCATCTGATAGGTGGCTGTATCGACGATTACTTTACTTAACCTTTCAACTCTGGTTACTATCGCAAAATGGCTTTTCACATCCTAGGGTCACTTTGCGATAGTAACCGGAGGGGAGAGCAGGTTAACTGCGGTGCAGGATTTGAAGATCCCTCTACCGCAAAGCTCTCCTCATAGGATTCAATGGATAACTCCATCTTTAGAGATCTTTGGCCATCAGGGACAAGTTCTGAAAAGCTAAGCTTTTCAGAGCTTGATAAAATTGCCCAGACCACACACTCATTATTGTTAATATACCATATATACTCGAGTATAAGCCGACTTTTTCAGCACATTTTTTATGCTGAAAAAGCCCCCCCTCGGCTTATACTCGAGTGAGTCCCGTTCTCTCAGCTCTTAACTTCCGCAGTGAAACGCATGTGCGTTCCACTGACAGGAAGTTCGGCATTTGCGTTCCGAATGCCGAACTTCCTGTTAGTGGAACGCACATGCGTTCAACTGCGGAAGTTAAGTGCTGAAGAAAATCCCTCCCTCCCTAACAGGCACAGAGGAGAGTAAACACAGGGGGACACATCCAGAGCTCCTCGTCAATGAGACAGAGATGCAGGATGTGTGTACTGTCCTAAAGTCAGCCTAATAGGAGACGGGCGCAGTACCTGGGGTGAGCAGTTTATCTAGTAATTATTAATGACAAACATATCCTCTCCAATATTTTCCAAATTGTGGCATCTGCTCTCCCATGTGAACGCTATATACACTATATATATATATATATATACACCTTACCAATACGGTTGCTGATTATTTGGTACATTTGGAGACATTTTGGGAGCCTGAGCTAATTAAAAGCAAGTAATTTCCCATCCTAGGCTTATACTGGAGTCAATAAGTTTTCCCAGTTTTTTTTGGTAAAATTAGGTGCCTCGGCTTATATTCGGGTCGGCTTATACTCGAGTATATACGGTAATAAATATGTGGTTAATGCAGTACTTTGCCTATTGCAGGAGATGTCAGTGATATCTCCTGCGTTAGGCTTTCAGTAAACGAACATTTTACTTAAAAATGCCTAAACCAAGCGGAAAAAGCAGGTTCTAGGGCTTCATAAACAGACCCCTTAGACTTTACATTTTGTTGTGTTTGGAGGGAACAAAAATGAGTAATTCCACACCTCACATAAAGGGGGCTCTCTGTCTAACACTACCTCCATTCCTTCTTAAAAAAGGAATTGGTTGGTATGAACCAAATACCGAAAAAAGGTATTCATACAGAAAGAACGTAAATAAAATTGGTATGATTTTACTTGTCCTCGAGATGTGAATTCCCAGAGCAAGCGTCCAGTTTACCTTTATAGTAAATAAGACCTTGGCTATTGTAGAGATGCAGGACCACATTATAGTGTTTCTGAAACACTTGTCAGATATCTGAGGTAATATTTGTATCGCAGCTGTAACAGAGAACTCCAGCTGAAATAGCATGCTAATAGAAAGTATCATATCCCAATACTAGTAAATGTCAAAGATCCTAAGAGGGAGTTCTCAACAATCCTCAAATCCACCCACCATGTTTCTGCGCCCTCCTTTTCTCCACGGGTCCGTTCCTGGAGAACTATGAAGCTTTGGGCCTGAGCCATTAAAAAGAGCAAAGCATAAGAAAGGAGTAACTTTGCACCTGGGCAAAACCATGTTGCATTTTAGGGGGAGGTAAATTTAAAATGTGGGGAACGATTTATAGTTGGGGTAGGGCATGTCCTAGATCAACTTTAAAGTTCAGTGTAAAAATAAAGTTATCAAGTATTTGTGTGCTACATGAAAAAACAGCCAGTATTTAACTTATGTGCAAAATATTGAACTAATTTGCACCCCTTGCAGTATAGCGTGGTATGTCCCAGAGAATATTTACTTGCCTTACTCTCTTTCATGACTCAGGCTCTAAGAGTGTCAGATAAGCTGATTGGACACACACGCTGTAACTGTATAACAGTATTTGTCACCCCCCCATATTATACAGTGACCTACAATGTTTGGTGTTCTTTATATAAATGATTAATTACTTTTCATAATTTCCTTAATTATGGAAAATTGAACACATGTAAAAATGTTTCTTAAAGAGCGAGTAAACCCAGTGGGCTTTACTTGCTCTTTAAGAAACATTTGTACAGATGTTTAATTTCCCATAATTGACACTAATATATCACAAGGATGTATAATACTAACCTGCATCATGTACCGGAATAACTGGGGTGTGTATACTTAATTAAATATGTTCTCAATGCTCTCTTTCACTCCTCTGCTCCTGATTGCCACAGTAAGAGGAAGTGATTGGCAGCACACAGTACCAGACAGTTGGCTGGTGAATAAAATCCAGGGATGCATAAAATGGGATAAATGCACCTTATGCAAACATTGTATTACCATCATCATCATCACCATTTATTTATATAGCGCCACTTATTCCGCAGCGCTGTACAGAGAACTTACTCACATTAGTCCCTGCTCCATTGGAGCTTACAGTCTAAATTCCCTAATACACACACAGACCAAGACTAGGGCCAATTTGTTAGCAGCCAATTAACCTACCAGTATGTTTTTGTTGGAGTGTGGGAGGAAACCGGAGCACCCGGAGGAAACCCAAGCAAACACGAGGAGAACATACAAACTCCTCACAGATAAGGCCATGGTCGGGAATTGAACTCATGACCCCAGTGCTGTAAGGCAGAAATGCTAACCACTTAGCCACCGTGCTGCCCCATATTACCAATGTATAAGTCACTAGTAAGACCACATCTTGAATATGGAGCACAATATCGGGCATCTCACTGTAAGGTGTGTTTACTAAATTGGCACCTGTCACATTAGAGGTTGTGTTTTGCCTTTCTCTAGATACACAGTTGGAAGGTATGAAAGGTTGAACTTGAGGACCTGTGTCTTTTGCCAACTTTACTAACTGTGTAATCGCGCTGCACCCATCATTAAATGAATGAAGTGTACACGGGAGGTAGATTTTATTGGATCTTCCCCATTCCTGGTGCAAGATTAACATTGACCAACACATCGACTAACACTGATGTCCATTTGCCATAGCCATCATGCTTTACTTGGACTAAAAAGTGGTCATCTTTATAGTAGAGGAATGTACTATATCTATTACTTATGAAAAAAGTTTGGAGGATAAAAAATAAAAATATTTAGAATAGGATGCAAAAACTATGCTTTGCCCGAATATTAAAGGATTGAGAGACATATTTTTAATTAAATCAATCCAAATATTGGGATTATTGACTGGTGAATAATAGGTGGATATATACATCCACCCCCACATATTCACAGTCATCTTATTCTACAATATGAGGATGCCTGGTTACAGCCGTATACCTGGGCGGTTGCTGCAATCCTCTGCAGATGAAGGGTTGTTCTGCAGTGTTGGACAAGGGGGTAAATAGGACATATGAAAAAACAGGGACATACAAAGCAGACAAAATAAAAGCAGATATGAAAACAAAGGATAGGGCTTGCCCTGCTCCTAAGAGAGCTTACATTCTAATTGGAAGAGGGCCCAGCTAAAACAAGAAAAGTGAGTGTGGCTCAGAGTGGAGACTAGAACATTTGTGAGGGTGCATTAGTGTGGGTAATGTAGGTAGGAGTAAGCTATCCATTTCAGGTTATTCAGTACCTGTAAATTATTACTCAGAGGATGATACCAGTTTACATAAACTATTAAATAAAATTTAAATGCCCATCACCTACACGGGGTGGAGGCAGCCATTTTGTCAGCTGAGCCAGTAATCAAGCGCTACGGAATATGTTGGCGCTATATAAATAAATGATGATGATGACGATAATCATGGGAATGCAACCTGTTAATTTACTGGGAATTCATGGACTAAGCCAGGAGGCCCTTTGTGATGTCACTAGATCCTATCCTACCGGCTCCACAGTGATCATGACTTTCTGTCTTCTTCCTATTAAGATGCCTAATTTTTTTTGTCCAGAATATTAACCAATCAAGTATTTTGTTAAACTGACAATTTAAAAGTTTATGTTGCATTGTTTAAAAGCAAAATTCTTAATCGAAGTCAATAGAGCGCATAATAAATATTGGTTTAATTACTTTCCTAGGGAGGGATACCCTGTATTATTACAGCGCTTGAGTTTTGGGAGAGAGCGTGGTCCTAGCATTGTTAACTTTTACCTGCAGTAATCAATTGTTAATATTCTTTGTATACTCTGTAAAGTTTACTCTGTTTCTCTCTTTCCGTCAGATCATCATTGTTTGACCATGTAGACCTGGCAGAGTATTTAATATCAATGGTAAATATAGTTTTTAATCATTGTAGAAACTGTTTAAATGTTGGTATGGCAACTGCTCAAAAAATGTTAATAAGTAGCTTGATTTTACTACAGTAAATTGCCAGGATCAATTTGCCAAACAACAAGACATGGGTTATTAATGTTATTAATATAGCTTAATATATTAAACCCTTTAAGGGAACTAAAGCTGTCATTTTAAATATTATAGATGATGCATTCACATTTCTCAATATTTTTTATATGAACAGGTCTGTTCTCTCAGGGAATGTTTTTGTCTCATATACGTGTTATAATGTTTTATCTTGTTCTTTAAGGCCTATTTATAACATTGAAATCCCGTTTATTATTTAAATAAAATAAAGTCAAAGGAGACACTGTGATAACAACAAGATATTTAAATTAAGGGTTATATTTAAACTGCAGGTTTGAAAAAGTGGAGATGTTCCCTATAGCAGCCAATCAGATTCTAGCTGTCATTCTGTAGTATATGCTTTATAAATGACAGCTTGAATCTGATTGATTGTTATAGGCAACATCATCACTTTTTCAAACCAGCAGTTTAGTAAATATAACCCTAAGACTGGGTCAATGACCACAAATATCCTAGGTCCTCACAGAGGTTGATTAAGTGTTCTCTGGAGGAAGCAAACAATCCTCTCTAAAGGAGAATATACTTGAGGGTAATGTAATTTACAGTGCTGGCTTTGGAGTGAATGTGTTACTCACTAGGATACTAGAGCATGTTACCGACCAGTACTGAGACAGAATCTCATCAACAGACAGGTTGTCTTTCTCTGTTTGGGGTTCATCGGTTTAGGATGTGGCAATAGAATATAATCTCCAATGGGGCAGGGGGTAATGTGAATGACTAC
This sequence comes from Mixophyes fleayi, assembly GCF_038048845.1. NCBI lineage: Eukaryota > Metazoa > Chordata > Amphibia > Anura > Limnodynastidae > Mixophyes > Mixophyes fleayi. The sequence goes on from NW_027445914.1 coordinate 39,486, forward strand.
ATTTTCTCTTTACAGTGCTGCGTAATATCACTGGCACTATATAGACAATAATGATACTATAAAATACTTGATCCATAATATCCACAAATAGTAAAAGTTTTATGGATTGTTAATCTGGCAAATTAACAACTGCTACCTACCAAATGTAATCTTGACACTGCTTGAAAAGGACACAAAGTTAATACATATGTGTAATTTGGTTTATGAAAGCTCTAAAGCTTGCAATATAACAGCATTTCAAAGTTTATGACATAGCGAATCGAAGACTGATACCAATATTGCAAGTGTGGGAGAGGGGTGAAAATTGAACCCAGCTGAGTAAATCTGACAGTGGTTTTGTAATTTCATGTATGTCATTCACCCTCTCCCCCAGGGATGGTCTGTACTTTCAATGGGACGCATTTTGCACTCGACAGACAAATTTTATTTACAGGAAAGCATAGTATTATGTGCAGCTAAAGCAATGTAATAAAAATCTTAACATGTACAAATGTGACATCTGTAATGAAACAGCCCCATTGTCCCCTAACAATGAATTACAAAAGTTGTAATTAAGGGAACAATGTAAATGGGGGTTGTGTGTATTCTTCTAAAGTGATTGCAGACCGCCAAGCAAGAGATGAAGTGTTCGGGCTAGAATAACATATGGGCAAGTAAAGCTTTCACATTTTAACAGGGCTACAGAGAATGTCAGCTCAGCCAAATCCTGTATGGCCATTAGGTTTGAATGGGGAAGGTCCTAGGCCAATGTGTAGTAAAATTGATCATCCAACCCTTAGTAACAGCAAAGATCTGATGTGAGGTTTCTGTCAATGTCGTTTGGGAAGATTGTTATGTGAAATCTATTACAACTTTTTCAAATGAAGTTCACACTTTCAACTTGCCAACATTCTCTACATATTGCAGTTTTTTCCTGCTATGCTGGTTCTATAACCTTGGGCAGTAGACTGGGGTCCAATGTAATAAGGCAGCCCAGATTGTACACAATCAAATTCAATGGTACAAGAGAAAAAAATGTCCTTGAAGTGCTCGCTGCATACTCCAGTGACCTGTAGAGGGTCTCGCTGCTTCTTGTAATTACTAGGAATATGAAGCTAGAGATTAGAGTGCTTCTGTGAGTGTCCAGGCACTGGCCTGACAACATACAGTTTTCATGGTAGTTTTAATTTACTGCTGTTAACTACCACTCTATATTATTCAAACTCCAATGTGGCTGCATTATTTCCATAAGTGATAACTGATCAGGTATTACTTTTATGTTAAGTAGTTCTGGCTGTATTAGGTGTCCATATTTCCCTGTGAATCTTATTAATATTTTGCATTGTTCATATTTGCCATGCAAATTTTTATATTTTCATTTGACATGCAAGAATCATTCAACAGCACCTAGTGTACAGCTGCCATTTGCAAAATGTTTTACCTGCCCCAGCTTCATAAAATGACAAAGAGGATTACAGGAAAGTACCAGCATATTAACTCTCTATTCCATCTTCTCTAATGGAGAAGGCAGATTTATTGCACTAAATGTGAACTTATCTTAAGTAAAATTAAATAACTTATTTGTTTTTTTATATTTTGTTAGACTAAACTATGTGAAAGTGCCTCATATCAATGTCAGCAATGTTACCAGTATTTAGTGAACTAAGAGTTTGAATATTGGTTCAGCCCATAAAATGGTTGCATGTCACTCTTACCTGCACACCTATGCAGTAGCTTACAATACTCGAATTTCTCAACCAAATATGGACTTAATGGTGAAATAATATTAAGCATTGTCTCATTCCATTTTCTAACACCCAATCCTTTATAAGATGTACTCATTGGCTGCACACAGTGGATGAGAATGTAGCCTATGATATGACTAGGAACTGATGGCATCATCGAGCTTGCCTTGATTGGTTGTTATGGCCTTCTGCAAATTTATACTTTTGCAGCTATGTTAGTAAACATCTCTAATTAATTATTTTCATTTTTCCAGATAAAGTGGCAGATACAAATAAATACAATTTTAAAAACCTCGATCACTAAAATATGTAGGTTAAATCGCACTGTATACTATAATTTTGTCACACATATGTTCTCCACCTGTATATCTTTAACTAGGTGCACTCTGTATAAATGTGTAACCCTCTCTGCTGCCTTGTCCAGCAGAATGTCAGCTGAATACCTAACTCCTCTCTTAGATGCCTGTGGGAAACCACTCCCACTGTCACAGTGTATAATTACAATTCCATTGAGTTTATATTCTGGATAAAGTTCATGTGCACTCAAAAATGTGTTAATATTTATGGCTAGAGATTCCTGAATGTTCTGGTTGGATAGATAACTTAGCAAATAACTAAGCACTATCACAATCATACTACTCTAACACTGAACCCATTAAGGGAAATCTAATGGAAATTGATAAGCAGTATCTATGTTCCAGAAATGTATTCTTGTTTCCACATGATCTGTAGTAATTTAATGTTACCATGTGCACCCGCAAACAAAAATTATACAGTATGGATCTCAATCCATTTTAGCACAAGAAACCCTAAAAAAGCCACATTATTTACAGAGGAACACCTACCTGTCCATGTCCAATCTCATCCAGGGAATACCAAACAAACCCGCTACCTGCAAAAGTGCTCTTGTATTGCTGAGCACTGGAGGACGTCTCACTCCTATGCTGACTTCCTCTGTTAAAATGAAACCTTTCATCTTACAGCTCTGTCCTTTCACTTGCCAAGCAAACAGACTTAGTTTCTCTAATATTCACTCAGTCTTCTAACCCCCTTTACCTCTTTGTCAACGTCAGTTTGCTTCTCTGCCCATCTGCATCTAGTCCCCCTTCCTCCCACATAGCCCATGATTTTGCCACCTAATTTAATAACAATTTCAACATTTGTAGCCCACCTCTTGAACATGTCTCTCTCCACTGCCAATCCTAAATAAACCATCTCTCTCCAACAATCTGTCCTATTTACCTCACTCCTTTGTCTCCAAACTACTTGATCAACATGTGTACAACAACTTTCGCTCCTCTCACTCCAAACTCGACTCTCTGCAATCAGGCTTCTACCCCCAAAAGTCCACTGAGTCTGCACTCATACAGGTAATCATTTATATACGTACAGTAAGTCTAAGGATCACTTTTCCCTTTTCACCCTCTTGGACCTCTCTACTGATTTTGATACTGATGATCACCATCTCTCTTCTCCTGCTCATCCTTTACTTCATTGGCCTTCATGATGCAGTTTTTTTACTGGTTCACTTTCTACCTATTGAACTGCTCCTTTAGTGACTCTATCACTGGCACATCTTACACTTCACCGCCACTATCTGTTGGGGTCCCATAGGCTCATTTCTTGGCCATCTGCTTTTCTCACTGTGCACCTCTTGTCTTGGGGAACCAATTTGATTTGGACTTTGGCTTCCAGTACCACCTCTATGCTGACAACATGCAAATCTACCTCTCCTTTCTTGACTGCCCCATTCTGTTATCTTTTGTGTAACCAACCGTCTCTCTGATATCTCCACATGGATGTCCCAATGCTTCCTAAAGCAAAACATTTCCAAAACAGAGCTTACTGTCATTCTTCGACCCAAAGTCACCACTTCCCGTCTGACCTCCCTCATCATCCATCACACCACAATTTCCTCAGTGTGACACAGCTGCCTTGATGTCAAACTGGACTCTGCTTTAATCCTCACATCCAGTCTCTTTCCTGTCAAATCCACGTTAGAAATATTACCAGAATTTCCCTTTTGCTTACCACAGATGCTACCAAAACTCTTATCCACTTTCTTATCATACCTACCTTGACTACTGCAATCTCCTCTTATCTGGCATATTACATGCTACAGCAAAGCTGATCTTCCCCTCACAGCTCTACATTTGCCATGTTGCAAATCCCTAGACTGTCTTCCACAGCTGTGCTCCTGAATCCAATTCAAATTATTCACACTTATCTACAAAGCCCTCAACAACATTACCCCTTAATGCATCTCAAAGCTCCTCTCAAAATACTCTCCCTCTCGCTCTCATCTGTCCCTTGCATCACCTCTGGTAATCGCCTCTCACTTCTGCCTGCAGGTATCCACTTAAAGAATTATCTACCATGCCTGACTCTCTCATAGCTTTCAACTCTTCAAACTTTCTCTGAAAACCCATCTCTTTATTAGAACCTATCCTATACCCACTGATACTACTCACACTAATGCACCCTCACAAATGTCCCAATCTCCACTCTGAGCCAGACTCGCTGCTCTTGATTCAGCTGAGCCCTCTTCCAATTGGAATGCAATCGCTGCACAGAGATGAGAAAATAAATATTCCATGACATGTTTTTTGTATGCGATAACTTTAATTCCAATTTATTTTCAGTAAAATGAGGGGACAGTGTATCGCACTGAACAGTATTGTTTACCTTCATGCTTCATATGCGTATAAATAATAATATATGAAAATATCTCTGGGTTCAGTTGCACTTTAATATGTACATTATCATTGAAAGCTGCCTTTCCTGATACTTGAGTGGGACAGCTACTATTTAAATGCTCCTTCTCTTTTTGATTGGTTTTGCCAATCAATAGCCGCAAACATTCAGTTCTTAGCGTGTTCCACGAGCCACATGTGATAGAAGTGTAATTGGTCGCTCTAATTATTTGTTCAGAAACTAAATTACAACATGCTGATTTCCATTCCCCTCCTTTGGATACATGGCAGTACTTGATTCTGTACTGTCCGTGTGGCTGAACTGGAGATCCCTGTAGAATTGTCTTATCACATTTTCATACAGACCTCACAGCAGTCTGGCTTCCTTAATTGCATTAAAACCTTTGTTTAGGGGCCATTGCCAGATGATCCACACATCTGGCTTCATTCGACAAAATACAATAGCCAGATGTTTTCAAGCTGCAAACAAAAGGAACAGACGCAAAATAGGTTTAATTAGAGCTTTAATCTTCTCGTGTTTGTATACTGCTATTCCAGTATGTAGCTATGTGCGACGGTGTGAATGTAAATAGCTTGGGTGTTATAGCTATTTATGTTTATAGTCCTGAATGTCTATAGCGGTCAGTGATTATAGCTCTTGGTGTTTATAGTTCACAGTGATTATAGCCCATGCTATTTATGGCTCTTAATGTATATAGCTTTGAATGTTTTGTTGTTCGGTTGTTTACAGCTCTGAATGTTTATATTCTCTGATTTTTTTGTCTGGGCATATAGATTTTTAGGTGTTTAAACTGAATGTTTGATGCACTTAATGTTTAAATATCTGGTATTAAATTGTGAGTAATCTTGGGATGTAGATATGTAGAATGGTGTTTGTATATCTTGTGGGGTTGTAGTAATAGTTGAGTGAATCTGGATTTGCTTGTAAGGTATTAAATGTGGTGGTAATTGATATTCCGATGCTTGGGATATCGACACCTACTATACGTACAAAACCCCCCCGAAGACTGAAATAACAACCTATTTAAAATACACACTTACCTTTACCCCGGTGGCGGAGATTTCCAAAAGCACTGCTATGCGACTGCTGATAAATGCGAAGATGCTGGATACCGGCTCTTCATTCTGACGTCACCAAAGACAGCAACATCTACATTTAAAGTGGTATGTTAGGGTTAGGGGTTAGGTTTAGGGGTTAGGGAAGCGCCGGCATCCAGCATCTTTGCATTTAGCAGCAGTCGCATAGCAGTGCTTTCAGTAATCTCCGCTGTTGAGCTTATGGTAAGTGTACATTTTAATTAAGTCGTTATATCACTCTTCGGTTTGTTTTGTAGGTATAGTGGGTGTCGGTATCCAAAAGTAGGGATATTGTACCCAACCTATTAAATGTAGTGTAAGATGTGGGGTAATCAGAAGTTGCAGTTAGCTCTTATAAGAGCAGTTTTGTTCTTTATTCTTAACTTGTTTCTATGCTCTTTCTTCAGAGGGGGTTCATTGGTGCTGGAACGCACCTTGCTATATACATTGAGAGCCATGAAAAGCTTGGGCTATAATCATGGGAAAACACTAACAAGCACACACAGCCAGGAGTACCTCACACCCCAAATGATCCTCCAAACATATTTGCCTTTAATTTTGGCACTAAAAAAACTCAGATCCACATTGATGTCAAGCTTTACTAGGCAATTACATCAATAGGAAAAAATGTATCTTTCCAAAATTCAGTGCAGGTTTTACAATAAAAATAAAATAAAAAATACATGCAAGAAAATGAACAGATCTTGAAATATCCTCTTTGATGCGTTCATTTTTAATTTTTTAAGAGGCTTCAGTTTACTTTGGTACATGTACATTTTTGTTGTGCATTTTTACAAATTTTGCTGGTTTATAAATATGGCCAGTGAAGTTAATTAAATTAATACATTTGTTGAGAAGCTTATTGTTCTGTTGTACAGCACAACATTGTAAATAATGTCATATGCATTGTCACATTCATGCAGTATTGATGTATTCTGAATTATAAATGACCTTATGCATCAGTATTTAATCACACATGACAAACACGACAGATAATGTCATTTATAATAACGCTAGCACAGTACAAATCCAGTAGTAAAGAAATAAAGTAAAAGGATGTCTCAAGGATTATTTGTATTATAATAATAGTTACACTGTGGTGATACATGGCTCCACTCTAGCAATAAAAAAGAGAGAATTATTTTTCTTCAATACATTTTGTTTTTGCAAACAATAACATTGCAGTGTACAATTCAAAATCAATCTACAGGTATAGAGTCATTTATCATGAAGCCCATTACCCAGAATATAAAAGAAAAATAGAATGAAAATATAAATTATTGCTACTACTGAGCGATTATATCACACACAGACATGATAATCATCAACAGTCTTGCCCTGAAGTCACTTTGAAGAGCACTGTTAAATATTTTAATGAGGAAAGAAATAACATGGGTAATGTAGCATAAATATAAATACAAACATAAAATCTATATATTAATAGCATAAGTACAATTATTATGAGTGACTTATTTCTATGATGCTGTTGTCTGAACTAGGCACATCATATACCAAATTAAAGGTCTTGGTCTGTAGATTTGCTGGAAAATGTGACCATTGGCAATATACCTGTGCACCTGCTGATTGTTTTTGGAAACTGTGACAGTGAACTCTCCCTGTGCACCTGACGGGTGACCTGAAACATGTGACTTGCTGGGTGGTCTGGAAACTGTCACAGGTATTTGCAGCCCTGCTGGGTCACCTGGAAAATGTGACCTGCTGGGTGGTCTGGAAACTGTGACAGTTATTTCCAGCCACATTTATCAGTGCGCCTTGCAGGGACCTCAAACATGGACTGTTGTGTTATTTCATTATTCCCTTATCCTCTCTTTGTTTACAACAAACATGCCAAGAAGCTGCCCTTGAGGACGTCAATGTGGTGGAACCCTTACAGGTTGCCCAGAGCGTGCAATTCAAAGATCTTGCAGTCAGAAGACAGAAGAGAAAAAGAAGAAAAGAGAAGAAAGAAGGGAAAGTAAAAGATAGGAAAATGAATGGAGGTTGAAAGGGGCAGTGTAATACAAGGGAAAACTGATAAAGGGGCACATGTGATTTTGAAGGTGCACGTTTGACTATAAAGGGACACAGTATTATTATGAAAGGGCACATTTGACTAAAAAGGGGCACAGTATTTTTATGAAGGGCACATATGACTATAAAGGGGCACAGTCTTTATATGAAGGGGCACATTTGACTATAAAGGAGCACAATTTTATGATGAAGGGCACAGTGTTATTGTGAAGGAGCACATGTGATTATAAAGTGGCACAGAGTTATGATGAAGGGGCACAGTGTGATGGTGAAGGGGCACAGTGTGATGGTGAAGGGGCACAGTGTTGTGATCAGGGCCTGATCAGCCAATAGGCTGACCAGACTGCAGCCTGGGGAGCTGGGTCCTGGGGGGCGCAGTGCCGGGCACAATAATATTCGTTTTTATATTTTAATTTTTTTTTTTTTAATTACCGATCGGCGCCTTCTTGCTTCAATCTCGGGGCCGCCCCTTAGTCTGAAGGGGGGCAGTCCCGACTGTCAGCAGATCCAATTAGGAGGCAGGCAGACAGCTAACAGTAAATCCGAGGATGTTAGCTGCCCTGCCAGAGCGGTCACTCTGTCACTGCTTAGTGTGGTCACGTGAGATTATCACATCTCATGTGACCACACTAAGCAGTGACAGCGCGCCCGCACTGACAGGACAGCTAACATCCTCGAATTACTGTTAGCTGCCTGTCAGAAGACAGAAGTGCCGGCGTCTGCAGAGAGGAGGAGCGGAAGACAGCCAGGTACGTTTTGTGTATAATATAATGGAGGAGGATGTGATACAGGTGGCGACTGAGGAGGGGGGGGATTACTGGTGTGGGGAGGGGGTTAATGAATCGGCAGCAATGGTTTTGAAGAACTGCATGGGGGGGAGGGGTTGGGTAATGAGTTGCCTGTAATTGGTTGATGGTTTTGTGGGGGTGGGGGTTAATTAACTTCCTGCAGTAGGTTGATGATTGGGGGGGTGTAATGCATTGCCTGTAATGGGCTGATCAATTTGCCCTGGGGGGGTTAATGAATTGACTGCAGTGGGTTGAAGAATTGTGTGTGTGGGGGGGGGGAGCGATGTATTGGCTGCAACAGATTGATGAATTTACCTAGGAGGGGGGGTTTCTGAGTTACCAGCAACTGTTGATTAATTAGCTAGCGGGGGTGGGTGGGTGTTAATGGATTGGTTAAAGTGAGGTGATTAATTGGCTGGGTGGGTGAGCAAATGAGTGGTTGGGTGGGTGAAGATATGGATGGGGTGTCAAACTTTCTGGTGAGGGTTTACAAAAATGGCTGGGGTAGGTGATGAAATAGCTTGTGAGGGACATGTTCTCTGTATTGTGTGGCTCTGACGTGGATGCTCTCTGTAGTCTCAGTGGTCACTAACTAGAATGTTAAATACTTGACAGATGGGGCTGGTAGATGTTAGTATATGAATAGAAATATTTTTTATATATTTTATTGTCTATATGTGCCTGTACTAGGGGGTTGTTTTATTTGGTCATAATGGAGTGTTGTGTTTGTATCATTGAGGGTTTGTTAACATTTTTCACTATAATAAAAGTGTTGCACATTTTCAATACAGGACTCCAAGTTTCCAGAATCCAGCCAACTAGCAACAACGCTCCAAGAACAAGCAAGAAAAAACATCAAGTAGTCTACGCTGCAAGATCAGGTAAGGGAGAACGGAGCAATTTGTCAAAATTTCACTGCGGAATCTTACTGTAATGATATTTTAATATGTTTGCAGAATTAATTGTATTTTATGTAGTAATTTATATTTTACAATTTTGTGTGTGATGTGTATATATATGTATGTCTGTGTGTGTGTGTGTGTGTGTGTGTGTGTATATAACTATATATATACACGCACAGTGGCCATACCGCCACTTCCACTGTCTTCATTGTACAACTTTCCTGAATTTCCACTTTAACCACAGTTTATAAATGGGTGGCGGGCGGGCGGATGTTCGGGAAGGGGGGCGGCAACCGGTGTATTAGCCTAGGGCGGCTGGAACCCTTAATCAGGCTCTGCTTGTGATGAAGGGGAGCAGTCTTATTATGAAGGGGCACAGTGTTATGGTAAAGGGGCCCTAGTGTTATGATTAAGGGGCACAGTGTGATAGTGAAGAGGCACAGTTTTATGATGAAGGGGCACAGTGTGATGCTGAAGGGGCCTAGCATTATGATGACGGGGGACCTTGTATTGGTTACGGTGCACAGTGTTATGATAAAGGGACACAGTGTGATAGTGAAGGGTCACAGAGTGATGGTGAAGGGGCACAGTATGATAGTGAAGTGGAGCAGAGTGATGAAGGGACGCAGTGTAATGGTAAAGGGGCCTAGTATTATGTTGAAGGGGCACAGTGTGATGGTGAAGGGGCACAGTGTTATGATGAAGGGGCACAGTGTGATGGTGAAGGGGCACAATGTTATGATAAAGGGGCACAGTGTGATGGTGAAGGGGCACAGTGTGATGGTAAATGGTGATTTTTGTACATATTGTTGCTTTATTTTGTTTGATCTTATTCCTGTTAATGAGTGCTGTAAATTGTTCTTTGACACAAATATAATTGAAAAAAATATATATATTATTTGTTTCTTGGATTTATGTGTATTATTTTTGCAAACAACTCAATAAGTATTTCTGTCCTCACCTATACACTTATTACGTTACTTCGTTACTTTGACCCAAATACTTATAAAATGGGACTGCTCCGTAATTATTTTGGTTTAGGGGTGCCTTAAATTATGGAGACTCTAAGGGTGCCTCGAACTGAGAAAGTTTGGGAACTATTGGCTTAGTGCATAAGTGCTAGTATTTGAATAAATAAATAAATGAATACATATAAAAAAAAAAAAAATAGGCCTGTAGGCCCCAGTCTCGTGGCCGGAGGGTATAAAAACTGTTCTGGTCTGGCCAAGAGGCCAGGACCAAAAAGAAAAGATGGAACAGTGTTACTTAAGTGCATTGTGCTAGTGCCCTACTCTGTGCAGTCATAATGGGTTGCCACCCCCAGTGCATTTTTAGGTCACCTCCGGGCCCTGGCCCTCGAGACACAGGCACCTCAAGCTTTCAAGTCACAACCGGCCTTCTGGCATCAGACCAAGCTTTCCCATTGCCCTTTCAGGGGCACTCCAAACCCATTACTCAGACAGGAACGCTGCGTGCATTGGACATGACGTATTTCTCCACAATACTGCTCTTTGGGTCCTATGGACATGCAATGTGTGAATTGTGGTGCCCTACACTTTTTGGTAGAGGAGATTAATGGGGTTTTTTCAGACTGATTACATTTCAGTTTAATTTAAGGTGGTTACCACTGGCTTTCCCTAATAATACACAGTCTCTACACTCAATAGCTATTCCCATATTATACATATCAATTAAAGGACAGCTAAACCTAAAAAAAACATTGTTGGAGTTCTGTTAAAAGGTATAATTTACTTAAATACTTACCTTTATCATCAATGTCTACAACTGCCCTCCAAAAACTTCTATTGGACAGTGTCTGAACTGGTTCTAACAGAGGAAGAAAGGCTGAAATTACAAAGCATAGCATGCAGGGCCACTGGGAGTGTCCTAGTCCCCTCATGTTTCAGGCGCCCTCTAAACCTAGGTCCACTAGTGGTTGCACCGTACCTGATAGCTTGCCAAATACAATATTCTGCAGTGACGATACTGGCAAAGTGCTTATATATGAATCCACCTTCTGCAGACTGTGTACAATATTTCTATTACCTAAGAAACAAATGAGCCTTTCACACAAACTGTGGCTTCTGAACTGCCTATGAATGATAATGGTCCATCGTCATAAACAGCAACTGATAAAAAAATATACACATCAGATATTTGAGACATAGGGCCTGAGTCATTAAGGCACGTATACTTTACAGCACTGGGGTTATGAGTTCGATTCCCGACCATGGCCTTATCTGTGTGGAGTTTGTATGCTCTTCCCGTGTTTACTTGGGTTAGTAGGTTAAATGTTAATTGGCTGCTATTAAATTGCCCCTAGTCTCTCTCTCTCTCTCTCTCTCTCTCTCTCACTCTCGGAATTTAGACTGTAAGCTCCAATAGGGCAGGGACTATTGTGAGTGAGTTCTCTGTCAGCTCTGCGGAATTAGTGGTGCTATATAAATAGCTGATGATGATGATAATGATATGCCGACTGATAGGATTATTATTGGGCATATTACTACAGCTGAAGTAAGTAGCTTCTGTACGTTATTATAAGAGTAGTACTTGGAGCACACATTTGGTGTTTACTCTGGTGATGCGTGAGCGCTATTCAAATTCTCTTCTCTCCGTAAAATTTAGAGAGAAAAAATAAGAAAAGATGTTACAGCTGTTTTCATTTATTGAATCTAGAGCGAGTCTTACTACGAAATTCTGAAATAGTTACTTTTGCTTCCAAGGTTAGATTTTATTAACAAGGGAAGCTGATTTTCTCACTTTGATAGGTAGGTTTTGTAGAGATTTGCTGCAAAAGAAAAATAAATGTTAGACATTAATACTCATGCATAATAAAGATCCTATGTGAGGAAATATAATTTATGTTACTCTTCATTTGAAGATGTTGGTTAACATTAACATTAACATTTGTTTGTAACTTTGTACCTTTGCATCTATTAATTAAATTTTTTTGACATTGCTGTTCATAGCTCTGTATACTGCTCCCGTTTACAGTACTTACAATATAGAAGCTGCTCACAACAGGCTTCAAAATATTAAAACATTTTTTTGTTTGTATTGTAGTTGCCCTTGAATTTAAAATGGTTATTTTTAATCAAGTTTCATAAAACATACAATGCAAAAGAAGACTCTTTTAGTTTATCACAATAAAGCGGACACTTGCAGTCCTTGACGTGACAGTACGGCAGATATATCTAATGAAACACGGTTGGCAAGGCAACTGATTTCAGTGTTACAGTATGTTTTCTATTATTTTTAATAGCACACTGAATATAATTTGCATTGTGCTGCAGTGAAATAGTCAACATAAATTTGACTAACTGCATAATTGCGGCATTCTATACCCCAGAGCCTTAGGATTCAAATTCCAGATCACATTCATTACATATATGCTACAGCTTTGAACAACACAAGCACAATGTAAACCAAACTATTTCTTTTGACACAGGAAAAATTCAGGACAGATATCCAGAATATTGCATAGGTATGGGTACCAATTTCCATTTCAGATGTTAAAACAGTTGATTGTTGACAGGTATCAGTCTTTATTAAATCAACCTGATTTTTTGTTTTAAAAAAAAGGCTTACTACAGCCTATGTTTTTGGGGAGTGAACAGGGGTGGGGAATGGGCGGATTAATGTAGGCAATGTAGTGAGGGCATTCCCATGCAGGGATCTTCCAATTCAGTGTACTGATTTCAGCCGTATCTCCTGCACCAGCAAGAAGTCTAGTTTAAGTGCTGATGTCGGACCCATCTGCTAAATACAGTTTAAAATACATAATAAATAATTTTCCCCTCCTTCCAATGATATTAACCCTTTTGCTATTTAGACTGTAAGCTCCAATGGGGCAGGGACTGATGTGAATGAAATCTCTGTACAGTGCTGCGGAATTAGTGGCGCTATATAAATAAATGATTATGATGATTGTGCTGCCAGCCTACTGCTGGTAGTCGCAAAATCGGGAAGGGGGGTCGCGGGGCCCCGCCCATTTTATGATAACCAGCACTAGGTAAGCCGGCCTGTGCTGGTGGTATTATAGCAGGGAACCTGCAGCATGGGGTCCCACTGCCATAATGACAAACCAGCCCCAGGCTGTTCACCACAGGGCTGGGTTCCCTAGGGAGTTGGGGACCGCAAAAAAAATACGGGCCTCAACCCACCCCCTGAGAGCAATAGGCTCTTCCCACAGACCTGGACAGTGGGTGTGATGTAATAAAGTTAATTAATTTAGTGTAAACACTATTTTACTTTGTGGAACTATAGTTCCCAGCAAGCCCAGGTTGCTATTAACTGTTTGGCCATGGCAGCCAGAGCATGCAGAAACACAAGTGCCAGCATGCCCTGACACTAAGGGCCAGCTGAGCCATGTAGTGCCCCAAAATAAAATTTAAATAAACCACACACGTCATTCATACCACATTATTTTATTAAAATTAAAAAGAAAAAAAACTGATATACTTACCAACATCTGTTTTCTTCATCTGTAAAGGATCAATCTTGTAAGCATTTAATCCAATAGGCTTGTGTCTATAACCCAAAAACATTCCAGGTCCTGTAGCTTTTTATAAAGTTTTATTGCACATTGCAAGTTGGGAAAACCCAGGTTATAAATAGACCTTGTGCTTTTCATTTTTCATTATGCAGCAGTTGTTCCTCCATAGAGAAACAAAGTTTGTGTCATCCTAGTAGTTTATTTTTTTGCCAAGCCAGTTCCTGAGGATTACTTGGAGATCAGCAAGCATGAAGAAAAGAAGATTTTTTTGCCTTCAACCTGTGGAATAGTTTTTGGAGTTTATTTACAGGGTCTTGTATGCATAAATGTTTTAGTCTTCTTAGGAAGTTTTGGAAAACTTCATACTTTACATAAACTTTAATAACCTGAACCTCCACTTCACAGTCAACATCAGTGATGCAAAGATAGAATTTCTAGACCTTGAAATATATTTAGAAAATGGTAAATTCTAAACTAAAACGTTTATGACGCAAGTTGATAGAAACAGCTATATCCCTATTTTCAGTTACCATCACAAGAAATAGTTAAATAACATCCCAAAAGGACAATGTCTGAGGATTAGAAGGAACTGTCTGGACCTCTTAGTCTTGACACTCAGGCTGATCTGCTTAGGGAAAGATTTAAGGACAGAAATTACACAAGGGACAATGTGAAAAATGCCTTACAAAAAAACTAGGAATCTGGATAGAGGAAGCCTCATAGTACCAAAAACAAAAAAAGATGACCAACAATGGGAGCATCATCAATAACGATAATCTGTCATTTATAAGACAATTTAGCAACCGATACAGAGCCCAAGAAAACATCATTAAAAGACACTGGCCATCATATACATCATCATCAGTTATTTATATAGCGACACTAATTCCGCAGCGCTGTACAGAGAACTCATTCACATCAATCTCTGCCCCATTGGAGCTTACAGTCTAAATTCCCTAACATACACAAACAAACACACAAACACACACACACACACACACTAGGGTCAATTTTGATAGCAGCCAATTAACCTACTAGTATGTTTTTGGAGTGTGGGAGGAAACCGGAGCACCCGGAGGAAACCCACGCAAACACAGGGAGAACATACAAACTCCACACAGATAAGGCCATGGTCAGGAATCAAACTCATGACTCCAGTGCTGTGAGGCAGAAGTGCTAACCATTAGGTCACTGTGCTAATGACAACCTTTGAAACAAACTCACCAGCAGCTCCATTCTGCTTACTAAAAAGAATAATACAGAAATGTGGTTGGGAGAGCGGAAAAAAGGTTTATTGTACTGAAATTGCTGCTAGGCATGTAAAATTACCGACCTAATTACCTCCAAACCAGAGACGACTTTTCAATCAAATATCACAATAAATAATATATTATCAAAGATAGAATTTCCTGTGACACTTCAGAAGTGATTTATCTACAAGAGTGCCCTAGTGGGCTGCCATACATGGGTCGCACAATCAGAAATCTTAGCATCAGGATAGTAGATTATAAGTAATATAAGAAATCAATTTGAAGCACATTGTGTGTCTGCACACTTCTCTGCAGAACACAGACATGACCCTTCTACCTTGAGATTTATGGGCATAAAAAAGTATGTAAATCCTGGAGAGGAGGGGATTATGTTTCAGCCATTTCCATAGAAGAGGCCAAGTGGATATATATGATCTGGACACTCTATCCCCCAGGGTAGTATTAGAGTATTAGAATACCTCCAGGCACTACTTTCTATCATCATCATCAGTACTCCTATGCTGCCATCTTAGTCTGCCTCCACATTCTTTTCCAGATGTTTCTTAGGCTACTCCACTCTTTATTTATCCTATCTGCAGATTGATCATCAGGAACCAGTTCCACATTTACCATATGACATTTTTTTATATATCCAAATCGAGCTCACTACTTACCCAAACCCGGGTAGTAAACTGGTTCACCCATTTCTGTGCATTTATATACATAATGTACAAAACTGGGACATCCTTTTTGTATAATTTTACAATACCCAAGTTTAGCATTCACTATCTTGCCACTCTTAATTATCCATTCCTATTTTTTATACCTCACAGATCCATCCCTTTCTTTACACTTAAACAGCATTTATCCTGTTGCCCTTTATGCAATATTTTATTTGAGCCATTTATGCCACACATTTAGCTTTTATATTCAGTCTCATAGGCCACAAACTGCTTTTTCTGTAACCACTCCTTTGTATATGAGTGGACCAATGAAAATGTGTGGGGCGGACTTTCTGCTTGAAGGCAACAGTATAAAGGAACTGCTTATTCTCACTTCCCATTCATATCCGTTAGGAAGCCCCACGAGGAGTGAAACATGTAGGTTTGATGAATACACTCTTCTTCACACTTCCCCTTTGTGCAGGGATCTGTTGCCTGTCTCCGCTGGTAGCTCTCGTCCCACTGCCTAGCAATGGGAGGCTCTTCCTGGTTTTTGCTCTGTGTGCGCATGATGAGAGCACTTGTACCCCATTGCTAAGCAATGGGACGCTCCCCCAGCGCTTCATTAGTAATCAGCTGTTTTCTGACTGCCAAATTCTTCCCCTGCCCAATCAGGGCTAATTTTAGTTCACTAACCAGCTCCAGCGTTTCCTGTATCTTCTCACTCCTGCATCTGCATTTTGGCTTTAGACCCGGCTAGTTCATTTGACTTCTCTCCTGGACTGATTTGTTACCATATTGCTCGCTCTGGTTATCGCCTGCTGGCTCGCTCTGACTATTTTGTGGAAGTCCCAATAACCACTGCCTCCACATCTACTGTCTGCACCCCTAGTTCCAGAGGTCTACACATTTCATACCCAGAAGAGTATGATGGTGATCCTAAGAAATGCTGTGGATTTCTTAGCCAATGCGCCATTCAGTTTGAACTTGCCCCTGAGAATTTTCTCCAAAAGGACTAAGGTGGCATATATTATTTCCCTCTTCTCTGGTTAAGCTCTAGCATGGACCTTTCCTTTCTGGGAATGGGATGACCCCATGCTCCAAAATTCCTCTGTCTTCATTGAAAACTTTTGCTAGGTTTTCAACGAGCCAGGATGGTTTTCTTCGACTGCCTACAGTCTGTTGGCCCTTCGCTAAGGATCTGCTGGGCTAATATGCCATACAATTTTGGAGTCTAGCCTCAGAACTCCAATGAAACAATGAGGCCCTAGTAGTTACATTTTGGCAAGGTCTAAATGTCCGTATCAAAGATGACCTGGTCTCCGGTGAGCTTCCATTAAGCCTCAACAAGCTTATTTCTCTCTGCATACAGGTGGACATCCACCACAGGGAGCGTACTCAAGAACGAAACCAGTCTCGTCCTTTTTTTCCTTGCCTGGGACCTCACTTCCAGCTGCCTATTCCCTCTCCAGAGGAAGCCATGTAGATAGGCCGCTCTCACCTTACCCAGGAGGAATGGGACAAGCGCATCAAGAATCGTCTTTGTCTTTATTGTGGGGAACCTAGGCATCTTCTCTCCTTTTTTCCTAAAAGGACGGGAAATGCCCCATCCTAGGAGATAATAGGGGGGTCTTCCTAGGATTCCCTGAGAGATTCTGAATTCCTTATGCCTATGATTCTTCTTTCTCCAGATGGCCTTCAGCAGTTGACAGACTTCGTGGACTCTGGATCCACCGGGAACTTCTTATCCGCTAATCTGGCATTGGAGCTCCATCTCTCCACTCTTCCTTTCACGCAGGTTCTGGCACTGACCATGATTGATGGTAAACGTTTTACCAACAGTTCCATTACCTGCATCACCAGTCCGATTCGACTGTTAGTAGGAGCTCTCCACTCTGAATGGATAAGTTTCCTAATTCTTCTGCAGTGCGTCAATCCTGTTATTTTGGGCCTACCCTGGCTCAGGGCTCATTCACCACAGTTTGACTGGCTCCGAGCACAAGTCACCTCTTGGGGACCCTCCTGCAAGCAACACTGAGCTCTGTGCAACCCTCCAAGCCCTTAATCCCTTGTCTAGCTTTCTACACTCAGCCATTTCTTCCTGAAGCTTATTCCGATTTCTTGGATGTATCCAAGTCTTCGTATTGGTTGGTCCTTTGTGGACAGTTGTTAGGGTAATTTACCTCTCCTTTATCAAGTCCCTTCAGATATCAGTGAGATAAGATGCTGATAAACCAGGAGATCAGTAATCAAGACACAGACATGCCAATGTCAAGATGGATACTGAGCTGTGCACGTTTATTAGTGGGCTACATTTATACATGAAAAAGCGTTTGATCTGGTTATAGGATAGAAACACATGATTGATATTTTCCTGAAAAAAATAAAAATCTTCTGACAAAACTAGATAGTTCTCTTCATGTCACTTTTATGGGTTCTTCTTATCAACTTTCGCTGGCGCCAGTATTCCCGATGTCATCATCCATTATTCCCTGTCCTAGGCCTTCATCCGGGGTCCTTGAGATAGATCAAGGCTGGAGCTGGTGATTATGCTGAATGTATTTTTAAGGCAATACCAACATTTTTAACTCCTTCACATATCATTATTACCATTAATGCTGGGGAACCTAAAGGTCCTTTCACACAGTCACCTTCACACCAAACAGTTAAGCTGGGTCCATGACTCCAAACTTGCTGGTCATGTCGGTGTTAAGAAGACCATTGCCCTACTGTCTCGTAATTACTGGTGGCCTTCTTTAAGTGCTGATGTCCACCAATATATTTTGGCCTGCGGGGTTTGTGCTCGACACAAGACTCCTAGAAGATCTCCTGCTGGTCTTCTATTTTCGCTTCCTGTGCCAGACTCCCCTTGGATCAACATTAGCATGGCCCTCATCACTGACTTTCCCAACAGTCATGGTTATAACTCTATTTGGGTTGTGGTCAACCGCTTCTCCAAATGAGCCCACTTCTTTTTTCTCTTAAGAAGTTACCTTCTGCCTCGGAACTGACCCTTCTCTTTATTGAGAACATTTTTATTATCCATAGTTGCCCCCCGGAAATTATCTCTGATAGTCGGGTACAATTCATTTTCTGGGTTCTGGAGGTCTTTCTGTGATCATCTTGGGATCAGGTTAAAATTATCCTCGGGATACAATCCCCAGACCAATGGTCAAACTGAGCGGCTCAAACAGGATTTGGAGACCATCTTCCTCTGTCACTGTTCCGAATACCAAACCTCCTGGAGTGATCACCTTCCTTGGGCAGAATTTTCACATAACAACCACCAACACGAATCCACTGATTCCTTTCCTTTCTTTATCGTCTTCGGTAAACATCTTGTATTTTCCACTTTCTCTGATGCACCTTGCTCTCCCATCTCTGTCGTTCAAGATATAGTACATAATTTCTCTCAGATTTGGTCTCAAGTACGAACCAGACTGCTGTAAACCTCAGGCTGCTATAAGCAGTTTTGGAATCGCCATTGTAAAAATCTTCCTGTCCTCCATGTGGGTGGCAAAGTATGGCTTTCTTCTTGCAACTTCAAACTCAGAGTGCCCTCCATGAAGTTTGCATCTCAATTCATTGGACCCTTTCCTATCACCCATATCATCAATGCAGTCACTTGCTTCCCTCTCTCCACCTGCATAATTATTTTCAAATCTCCTCAAATCGTCCTTAATGAGTTCTCCAACAGATTCTCTCCTCCTTTTCCCATCAAGACTGTCCAGGACAACGAATACGAGGTGGAACGTATTATGAAATCACACATTTTTTTGAGGCAACTCGATTCCTGGTTCATTGGAGAGGTTACGGCCTCAAGGAGAGGTCCTGGATCAGCAAGGAGGACCTTCATGCTCCCTGTCATCTGGTTAAATTTCAGGAGTATCAAGCTGCCACTTCATGGAGAGTGGAGGATGATACTGTCAGGAACCATCCCTGCACTTCCCCTAGGTACAGGAGAAGGCTGTCTGTCTCCTTGGGCCACTCGCATTCTGTTGCCCAGCAATGGGACACTCTTCCTGGTTTTCGGTCGATGCTCTGCACGAACATGCGCAGATCACTCACCTCCCGTTGCTAGAGAGCTTCATCGGCAGTCAGCTGTGCTCTGACCATCAAATTCTTCCCCTGCCCAATCAGGTACCAGCTAGTGGCCACTTCTGTTTGCTACATGACACTATCACACAAATTCAAATTATATGATTCACTCTTTTATATCCCTTATTTCTTTTATAAATTTGCACTTTGGGTATTCGTGCAAACTGTATCTAAAACATGTGACTGCATGTGGGGAATAAATCAGTTACAAGTGTTTATCATTAATCCTCTTATTCAATGTTGGGATCCCTGATTTAATCAGGCATACACAACGAAGGACACAATATGCAGCTCTTACACACCAACCATACCATGCCTCTATTTCAGCCCACCAATATAATAGCCCTTTAAACATTTTAAAAAGTTTATGCAAAATGGATGGCAAGGGCAAATTCACTTAGTATATAAAAAAATATAGTTTCATTGAATCAAATGTTGTATTTAGTAAAAGATATATGCAAGAAAGAAAAATAATTAAAACACTTACTGCAGTGAATAAAACATTAAACAAAAACAATAATAATAAACATTATAGCAAATAATAATAAAACCAATTAGGTCTTAAACTAATATGCACTACAATGGCCACCCACACTTACCTTTTTCTCTGCAACACCACCCCATGATGATTCTCTCAACTACTAACCCCCCTTCCCCACCCCCACTGGTTCTCTCAACCAATACACCCCCCATCCCTGCTCCTCTCACTTCTCTCCACCTCCACACCATTAAATATAGAATCTGAAAAGTAAAAGTAAAGTAAAATACACTCATACAATAAAATAAACTAAAGATGTCAACTCTATCCTAGAGTAAACAATACGGAAATACTGAAATGTTCGTAATGTATTTGCACCTGCAGCTTTGTCTCCTCTAGAGCCTTTTATAACAGTGTCTTTCTTCTTAAACTGCAAGACAAATAAATTGTCACTTCTGCTCTTGCAGAAGCCTCACATTGCCATATATACTGCCATAGCTAGACCACAAGTATTACCAGTACTGTACTTCTGCCTGGGATATGACAAATATGGGCGCACAGATGAAGATTATGGTACGTTGTGCCTTTCTGAACAGCTGACAACAATGGTACCCCATTTAGCGTAAAAAAGTGGCTGATGTACAAATATGCACATAATACTTTTATTTATATAAATATCTTTTCTTTACTAGGCGATAAGTGATCAACAGACAAATAAAAAAGAGACTCTTGTTTGAAAGAGGGACTCCCCTCTTTCAGATGCCTGTGCTCTCTGCAAATGAGGGGGGGGGGCAGCAAATTAGTTTCTAAAAAGAAACCCCATGTATTTACATAAATAATGGGGGGGGGGTTTGTTTGTTGCTCACCAGAGAAGCAATAAAAATACTCTATTTTGAAAAAGACGGCAACATCGAGAGCAGGACTGTGTCTCTAAATGAACACACCCACTCCTAGGATTGTCTCTCTAAAAGAACCTACCCTCTCCTAATTAAAAACATATTTTTTAAGTTTTAAGATGTACTCTCCTCTGTAATGTGAGAGCTTTTCGCTGATGTATTGTACACCAGGATCCTCCAAGCTATAATAGCTCCCCTGGCATTCTCCTCTTCCTATATTCTTCACTGTATACACAGGAAGTAGGGTCAAATGTCTCAAACCTCTCCCTTGAAGCAGGGGTCTCTCAGTGGACACTTTAGCTGCTAGGTATACTGTCCCTGTTACATTGATTATACAATGAAATGGCTTGACTCAATTAACTGTTTGGCTGGATACACTAAACATGGGGTTACAATATTACATCAGGGAATGGTGTTAGATGGTCAAAACTAGCCAATAGCATTTACCTTGCCCTACCCTAGAGTTTGTGACCTCTATAACTGTAAATGTTGTGCATACTAATGGCCTATTGATCATTGATTGCTCCATTGCTACAATAAGGTTGGGTACACACTGCAGAAATGTTTGACCAATGTGTTATCTACAATGATTGTACTAACGACTGGAAAAAAAAAAGGTCATGATCAGTATGCTGATTAATGCGCACACACTATACATGTTTTACAAGATTTACCCTCAGATCTGTGCTCTTCATCTGTCATAACCATCATCTGAAAAGATCATGGCTCTGTAAACTCTATGGAGATCCTAATCGTGAGTGCATAGACACTTTATTGATTCAATTTGATAAAAACAATGAGCTTTTCAAACTCAGTTCTGTGCTGATGACAAGAAACATTCACTACATCTGGAACAAAGATGGTTTCACTCCCAGCAGAGAAAAGGGTTTTTTAGTGTGTGGGTAGTCAGACTATGGAATTCTCTGACAATGGAAGTGGTGATGGCCAAATGGATTTGATGATTCACCCTTCGTCCAAGAAATGCTGGGCCTCATTTAGAGTTAGAAGTAGGTCCAGCTAGAAGATTCAATTCTGCACCATGGCAAACCCATGTTGAGGTTCAGTGTCGAAAAGTTGTGCTCCATAGCTGAATTCTAAATTGCTGTTTAAAAGTACAGCTGTCCAGTATTGTGTGCTACTTGTAAAAGCAAATAGCATTTTCCCCACTTACAGTAAAAATACATTTGCACCTCTAGCATCACAACATGATTTGTCCAGGTGCAAATGTGCAGTCTTTAGGATTTGCCTGTATTAAATAAGGCCCTGTATCTCTAGCTATAATTATTAGTTTGCATTATTTAAACTATTCAATGATTGATACGGGTAATTAATCTGATTATGGGGTATGGGAAGAATCATTTTTTTACCTACTCTGAAGACAAACTAAAACTGCCTCACTGGGGTTTTTGTTTTGCCTTCCTCTGGATCACAATAACTAGGACTTATAATAGATTGTAATTAAGGCACTTTTATCTTTTTAAAACCTTCTAACTATATAATGATGTAAACAGCTCCTTAAGGGGGTCATGTTGAGTTGAACGTGATTTGTGTTTTTGGCATATAATCGTACTTGTTAACTTTTAAATCCTGTCATGTGACAAGTGTAGGGGGGGCATGGTGACGTTGTCATGTCACCATAGGCCCGCCCCCTACTATAAAAAAACGAAATTCACAGCATTGAATAGTGGGGGATGGGGCTTAATGGCTCGAGTGCTTCATTAATCTCCATCTATACAAGTGGGTGGTTGCCTACTCTTCCAGGAGGATGGAAGGACTCCCCGAACTTCAGGAACCTCCCGGAATTTCCGGGAAAGTAGGCAAATATGCTTATAATGAGCTTTCTTATATCCGTGTAAAAATCAGTGCTTTCTGCACTTGCACAGAAGTAAATCTTTTCCATTGGGCACGATGGGCAGGTGCCCGGGGGCCCCACAGGCAAGAGGGCCCCATAGACAGGGCTCGTAAGTAAAATAAATAATCCTGCAAAAAAAAATAAAAAAATCCTGCAAATATATCTATATATATATATCTCTATATCTATCTATCTATCTATCTATATATATATGATACACATATATAGAGGTAGGGGCCCCGCTGCACTGCTTTGCCCGGGGGCCCATAATGTTGTTAAGGTGGCCCTGAGTAAAGAAATATATTATATACCAAAAATGCAAATTGCATTCCACTCAACATGAGCCACTAAGAGATTATAACACAACATAGCAATTAAAAATGTTGTGTGTAATTTAACGATTTAAGGTAATTTAATTGTAAGGAATGAACATCAGGGCCATCCCTTTAATAAAACCAGTAGGGCAATACCCTAGTCCCTGCACTTTAAGGGCCCCACAGTCGGCAACTGATTGTTATAGGGTGTTCTTGTAATTGTTGCCTTGTAATTGTTGCCTTATAATTGTGTGCTTGCCTTGTTTTCCACAAGGCAAGCACACTCTTGTAAAACGGGTTACTCAGAATGCAGTGCTAGTGAAGACTGACAAATAGAGTGTTATTAATTTATGAGTTTTGTGTTCTCTACTTTCTTGTTCATAATGCAGAATGAAAGTGTACACTACAATTCCCAAAATGCAACACAAAGCTTGCTTTGGTGGAATAAGCGACATTAACCTGAGATAAATAAGCAATCAGCAGGGCCCTCTTGAGAACATCTTGGGCCCCCGGGCACAGCAGTGCACCGGGGCCCCTATATATACAAAAAAAAAAAAAAAAGATTATATATATGGGCCCTGCAGCCCAGGAGGGCCCGTCGGAGGTAGGGAAAAAAAAAAAACCTGAAAAAAAAGAAGAAAATACTTACCGTGCTGTCAGCTGGCGATCCAGCTCCCTCCATGGTCTCCTCCTCCGTCGCGCTCCGCAATGGATGTCGGGCGGGCGTGATGACGAAGTATGAGTGAACAGCAGAATGATGTGGAGGAGCTAAGGAGATGCAAAGAGGCGACACTGGTACCAGCAGGTAAGTGGTAGAGACACTGGAACAGTGGTAATATACTGATGGCCACAGGGGAGAATGCAGCAATGGAGACCCGAGACTATGACGGAGGAGTCCCAGGAACAATAGGAGCTTGAACGGCAGTAGAGAGAGAACCGATGCTGACACAATGTAGTATTCAGGAGGTGATAACTGACATACTTGGAACAGCGATGATTCTATACAGAGCAGAAGCTGAGAACAGGCAGAGGTAATTATGGTAATTTGTGGACAACAGCTGATGAGTCACAGAAGTAGTAGCGGCTCTGAGAGGTAGTGATGGGAGAACCGAAGCTGTCACGATGGCGTACTCTGGAGATGGTAATAGAGATACTGGAGCAGCGATAGTTCAACACAGGCCATGAGCTGAGGGCAGACTGAAGTAGCGGTGGTAACTCGGGACAACGACTGATGAGTCACAGAAGTAGTAGCTGCTCTGGAGGTAGCGATGAGAGAACTGAAGCCGCCACGATGACGTACTCTGGAGATGGTAATAGAGATACTGGAGCAGCGTTATTTCAACACAGGTCACGAGCTGAGGGCAGACTGAAGTAGCGGTGGTAACTCGGAACAACGGCTGATGAGTCACAGAAGAAGTAGCGGCTCTGAGAGGTAGCGATGAGAGAACCGAGGCTGTCACGATGAAGTACTCTGGAGATGGTAATAGAGATACTGGAGCAGCGTTATTTCAACACAGGTCACGAGCTGAGGGCAGACTGAAGTAGCGGTGGTAACTCGGAACAACGGCTGATGAGTCACAGAAGAAGTAGCGGCTCTGAGAGGTAGCGATGAGAGAACCAAGGCTGTCACGATGAAGTACTCTGGAGATGGTAATAGAGATACTGGAGCAGCGATAGTTCAACACAGGTCACAAGCTGAGAGCAGACAGTCAGAAGCTGACGTAAACCATAAGGAGAACAGGAACCAGAACCACAGGCTGCAGGAAGTGAGCTTGAAGAACAGGTGAATCCAGGAGGTTTAAATAGTGCTCCAATATCCCATAGCCAATAAGGAAAGGGAGGAAGTCCTGAAGGGAAACAGACTCTGCACCTGCGCAGATCTGACTGTAGAGCAAGGTATGGTGTGAGCCTGACACCAGGACATGTCGGTTCCATGATCTGTGAGAGGCAGGTATCGAGATAGGCACCTGTATGCGGGACCGGAGTGTGACACATGTTTTGTTATTGTTTATTGAAGTGAAGAAATCAGAAAACACCAATTATAAGCAATTAGTACTCACCATTTATACAGATGGGATTATGGGATTTTATTCATATATTACCATCATATGGTGCATTATAACTCACAATTTTTTTAAAAAAAATGTGAGTTCTTGAAGAACTTGCATGAAGAATTTAAAATGGGGGGAAACATCTTGGCGTTGATGGTAGTCCTGGGATCCTCACTCTTCTGCTAGTTGGGAGGAGGGGGCAAAACTAAGAAATTCCCAGATATTACGGGTCTTATATAGAGTAGGCCGTAGTATTGTGTTTTGAATAAAGACGCTAACCTACAGCTGTAGAATCATGTGTAGTTTTAATTGTATCTCAAAATACAGTGTAAATATTCAGCTACATCAAGATGCGCTTATTGAACCACAAGCACCAGTATTCCCTTCCCGTCTGTGGCTGCCAGTGCTTTCTGGGACATGTAGTTCCACAATAGCAAAATTTAAATTGATGAACATCAAGACGACAGTCAATAAACATCTACATACCATTTAGATGAATTGTCTCTCCAGCAGCAGATATACCTGTCAGCTGTAAATTGCGAATAGAGAAAATCCGGCCACTACTAACCTCGTAATTTACTGTGATCACAGTACGATTGACGCTTTTAAGGTGGCAATGGGTGGACCCAGCGCTAGAATACAATATAGAGGCATAGGCAAACCGAGGGGGGGTTTCCTAATGCCCGGAATCCCCTCTCCAAGCCTGGGGCACTGTATAATTGAGGTAGCTGGACCCTGCCCCCGCTTCACACGGCTCTGCTTGAAAAGTGAGAGCTGTGTGCACCTAACAGTAGTGCACGCAGCATTGCCCATGTATATTATTGGGGTAGGAAGAGTTGGAGAGCAGCCAAGACCTGTCTAATATTATAGCCACGGCCCCAAGCATGCTAGTCATGCCCACTGGTGGCGTGGTGTGGAAACCCCTCTCTACAAATCCTGCGTTTGCCCCTGAGAGGAGTCGGATCCACACTGTGACCAGTGTAAATGACGAGGTAAGCAGTGGCCGGATTTTGACTATTCGCAATTTACAGCTGAAGGGTATAACTGCTGCTGGAGAGACAGCTCATCTAAATAATGGTATGTAGATATTTATTGACTGTCGCCTTGATGCTCATCGTGATTTTTAAGTAGGTGTCCTTGTCGTTATTGTAGTCATTGTGAAACTGACTACCACCGATTATATTTTAGAAAGAGCTATAACGTTTCTGTATCTAGGACTTGACAAGCGGATCCCTTAATACTGATGGATTTAAATGTCACATCCATTGCCCTTTTAGAGGAGACGACAGGTAAATGTGTAAGTGCACAGGTGCATGATCTGACCATTCCATGGGACCAATAGTTACATCCAAAACTAAATGCAAGGGAGGATGTTTTACAAAACTGTATTCAATGTTTGTGTAAACCTGATAAACATGGGAAAAGAAGATGGAATCCCTATCAGTTATGTGTGGTAAGCACCAAATATCTATAAGTCAGAGTTCTCATCTACTGCTGGAAGCATCAAGAGGAGGATCCATGGAGATATTTAAATCTACTCTCACCAGGAAGGAGCCTTCCTGAAAGTCTCCAATTTCTGCCATTCTTATGTAAAATTGTAAACTGACCTGTGTAAGTAAATAGAAGGATTTGTAAGCAAGCTGTTAGGTATAAGGCTCTTCACAAGCACATATCTCCCTGTGTGGTCTATCTCCTACTGCCAGGGGAAGTAACCTGTGCTGCAATGAGGATTGGCACTCCGCTTGTTTTACCGAAAGCTCCATAACTTCTTAGGAAAGTGTTTATTTTTAAATTTGAAGGCTTTGTCAGATCTACAATGTGTATTCTGAATACAAGCAGCAGTGTTGCTTGGGGCAGGGTTAGCACTCCTGCCTCACATGCTATAGGTTAATTGGCTGCTATCAAAATTGACCCTAGTCTCTGTGTGTGTTTATGTTAGTGAGTTTAGACTGTAAGCTGTATTGGGGCAGGGACTGATGTGAGGGAGTTCTCTGTACAGCGCCACGGAATTAGTGGCGCTATATAAATAAATGATGCTGATGATGACTAGCAATATCCACTTTATCCACAAATTATAATTGAACTAACTCCTCTGGGGAGTTCCACACCTTAATCCAAGGCAAAGCATGAAATACCTAATACAAGTGCCTGTTTGAAGGTGCTCAGATTAGGGAAAAATATGATTTAAAGGGAGAAATTCAATTTGGACAATGAGCCACCGGATATCACCGTGATGTCCAGCTGCTCTCATAATCGGGAACTACGGTACCAAGACATCACAGATTTACCTGCACACCTCTATGTAATTTCAGTAGTCTCTGAATATACAGATTAAATGTCCACAGCCCCGCCAGCTGAGAAGATTGATGTCTGAACAAGCCCAGTGTGTCACCATCATTCAGGTCAATTAGTGTTGCTAAATCCTGCAGGAGAGGTAATCCTAGAAATGTGTTATTAAGGATACACTTGCATCTTGGTCGCATGTGATACACTGTTTGATGTAGTGGGGAGCAACCTGATTTTCATTGCTTTAATTGTTATTATTAAAACACTGTATTGTGAGTATAACTTTATATTTCTTCCAACTTTAACTTGTTATTAAAAACACTTGATATATTGGAAGCGTTTTCTCCTCTTTGTCTGGCACCTTCAATTTTTAACCCATACAATACACAAGACTATCACCCAAGTTCATTGTAATACAAAGTACACAGCGATAACATAACACCATGTTCATTACAACAAACCAAAAATATCACTCTAGCTGGACAAACACAGTGTACACAAACACCATCTTCCCAGATTAAGTGCAATTCACAGAAATATATTAATATTATTATTATTATTATTATTATTATAATTATTATTATTTAAATGGCGCTACAAGGTTTCTGTAGCGCTGTACAAAATACAAAAATTTGAACAGTGGCCCATACAGGATACAACAGAACAGAACAAGATGAGTAGAACCAAGACTCCAAAACCTCCAAGCATAGCAAGTACAGTGACATTGGAGAAGAAGTAATGGAATTGAGACAGAAAGGAAGAGGATCCTGCTTGTAAGAGCTTACATACTAAAAGGAGGGGAAACCGACAGCACTCATAAGAGGAGTTATTTAAGGGTAACAAGCACAAGAGGAGCGCGAACAGGAAAGAGGGAGGAGGAGAAAAGGATGGAGAAGGTTAGGTGGATGGCTGGTAGGTTTTGAGTGCCTGTTTGAAGGTGCTCAGATTAGGGGACAGATGGATGGAGCGAGGGAGGTCGTTCCAGTGGAGGGGGGCAGCACGGGAGAAGTTTTGAATTCTGGCATGGGATAAGGTGATCAGTGTGGAGGAGAGGCAATGGTCATTGTACGAGCGCAGGGAGCGGGCAGGAGTGTGAATGGAGAGAAGGTTGGAGATGTAAGGGGCAGTAGACTTGGAGAGAGCCTTGTAGGTGAGGGTGAGGAGTTTAAAGAGGATTCTGCAGGGGAAAGGCAGCCAGTGTAGGGCAAGGCAGAGAGGGGAGGCAGAGGAGGAGCGCATCATAACATCAACATTAAAATATGCAAGATCATTACCCTAAGTCCATTACAATGTACAGCAACAAGTTCATTTGAAATTTCAAAGGTATTCAGTTTATTAAAATGTGTGTGAATAGGTAATTTTAGAAGGATTAGTAATATTTTTAATGCCTTCGTGCATCCTATGTTCCAATGTGCCATTCATTCAGGGATATGCATATTTTGCTAATTCAGTCTTTCATTTAAGTTTAATCAAGGTCATCTGTGTACTTACATTTGTGAGACAACAGTAGATCGAATGACCGAGCCCACCTTCTGGTTTCTTCTGCAGTCAGTCGTCTGTGGGAGCGAAAGATATACATAATCCTTGATTGGCTGGTTCTAGAATACAGGGGGCAATAGTAAATTTGAACTGGCTACCATGCAGATGTACTCAAGTTAAACAATGAATTGATACATGTTATGGATCTACATACAGAATCAAACCTATTTTACTGCATCAATACCAGCAGTTTGTAACCTATAGGTGACAACTTATTATCATATTTTGCATTCTGTACTAGCAATTAAAACTAGGCTTTAATGTTGATTTATAGATGTGATCTAGATTTTGGCTAAAGAAAGTTAACCTACTTTTTATGCTGCTTTCTATGAAACTAAAGTTTGTCCGATAGCTAATGTACAGCAGCACTATGTAGAAAGGTTTACAAATATTTGATAGTTCATTTAAATTTAATGTTTAATGATTAGTTCACTACTAAATCTGGTGTAATTCTTTATTTTATAAAAGTTGTCTTTATCGAGTCTATTTTACGTTACTTTATTTAATTTATAAGAAAAAAACAAAATATACCTACGCTGCTTTAGCATATGCTTTAGTGCTGATGCAATTTTTGCATAGACTTTCTGTTGCTACTTTATATATTGTTATGGTCAATAACAGTTTAAATAACATTTATCAAGTCCACTTGTAGGACTCATTCAGGGGAGTATTTTATAGTACTTGCTCACAGTGTTACACCGAGCAGGATGTAAACAGCTCGGAATATAATGCAGGTGTTGGGATCATTGAACCCGGTGCCTGCACAGCTACGCTGTTCGCACAAGCGGCAGGGTTAGTTGTTTGTTGGTTGCAAACACTGGATGATTTTCTGAGCACTTATCTCATGATGTGCTGCATCTGGAATGTGGTGTGGGCAAATTCTGACAAAACACTCCTCTAAACTAAATTGTGTGCCATCAACAAAATAAAGCTGACCACGTGCTGAATTACCACAGCACATAAAGTCCGAAAATGACTGTGGTACCTGAATTGAGTGTTGCATAAAAAGCAGTTGGAAGATGACTTCTATCGGCCTGCTTGGTGGTCATCTTCCAACTGCACTAGTAGGCCATAATGAAACTGGAAGTGATTCAGACACTCAGTCCAAGCACTGAATGGCTAGATCTAGTCTAATCTGGCCACCAACATTTGAGACAAATTGAACAATGATCCTGTCAGTAGACTTAGGTCGAGCAGTAGGATCGGTCCGTGAGTGGCCACCGTTATGACTTATGAGCATATGAAAGCTGCAGTATTAGCTTTACAAGGTTAAGCAGTGGTTCCCAAACTGTGCGCCTAGGCTCCCTACGGTGCCTCGGAGATCTCAGAAGGGTGCCTCCACCAGGGCCAATGGTAAGCAAGGCGGGGGACTACTTGGTGATTATTTTGGCTTAGGGGTGCCTTGAAAAGATTATGGAGACCCTAAGGGTGCCTTGAAATGAAAAACTTTGGGATCCACTGGGTTAATGTATACGAAAAGCCAGGAGCACATAATCTCATGTGATTTTACTAACCAGGATTAGGTAACCCCATATATTTTGTTTTGTACTTAAAACAAAATAAAAATCAAATAATAAAATGTTTTTAAACTTCAGGTATGACAAATTTATCAATGCATGTCAAAGTAAAAAAATGAAAATGGCAAGGGCAGATTTTATTTTAGGCAGACTAGGGTGTTGCCTAATTTATCCTGGTTGGCAGGTATGTACGGCTAACGTTATAGAAGACATTATATGAGAGTTCTCACTGTGGGAGGAAACGCACAACGTAATATTTTCCAGAGCTCTGTATATTGTTGAGAATTCCTGACCGGGAGATTTCAGCAGTGTACTACATTTACAGGACATCAAAGTAATTAGCAGCATCATAAGTGGGAACAGGGCTTATAGTGACAGTTATCTGTTTCCATAAGAACCGAGCTTATGCCTGTTGTTCTTAATTACTTTCATGTCCATCCCTGACCCCATTCAACAAATATAATACATATCTTATCTCTGTGTCAGAAGTTTCCACAAAGATGTGTAACTAATGGTTCACAATGGAACTTGCTACACATGCAATCCATTGGCTATAAAGCATGACATTTGTCTAATGTAATTTATCTCACACAATCTCAGGACAGAAAATGTCTTGTGTAATCCTGGTTTAAACAGACAAACTAAGAAAACAATCTGCTGTAGCACATGTAAAGGGTTAATTGTGAAAGTGCAAATGCTGCTCTGTGATGTCCCATGCCTCCTTTTGAGCAAATGCATCATTGTTCACGTGTAGACGCATGGATTTTCGGCCCTGCATGTGCAAGTGTGCAAAAACTTCGGCAGATCAGGGGTATTGAGTGGGTTGGGACGTACTTTGCTAACAGTTGATTAGACACACTAATTTTGTAGGTTAAGATTATTTAAATGGGCTGGCAGGAAGGTGGAGAAGGAGAATTTATGGAGGGGTTTCCTGTTTTTAAGCTAGTAAGATGGGTGGAGAGTCTAGGGCCCCGGTCTTGTAAGCCAAGCCCTGGCGTTGGTGTGATTCCTGGTGGCTGACCCCTCCCCAGGGACTAGTCAACTTATTGTATGTACAGTGTGGGCAGGACCATCTTTTCCATTGGGCACGATGGGCAGGTGCCCGGGGGCCCCACGGGCAAGAGGGCCCCATAGACAGGGCTCTTAATTAGAATAAATAATCCTGCAAAAGAAAAAACCTGCAAAAAAAACCTTCAAGGGTCACTGAGCAAGTACATCTATCTATCTGTATCTCTATATATCTATATCTGTATCTCTATACATCTATATATCTATATCTATATCTATATCTATATCTATATCTATATATATATATATATATATAGGGACCCCGGTGCACTGCTTTACCCGGGGGCCCATAATGTTGTTAAGATGGCCCTGAGCGTGGGCCAACCCTGATCAATTACTTTACTCTCCATTCCTTTTTATTCCCCTCCCTCTTCTTGGGCCAGTGGACCCCCTCCCCCACTACAGCAGCAGTGGGATTTAGCTTCCTCTACCTCCTGTCATTTTGGCAAATTTGTAAAATGTAGTTTTGTTTACAACAGGAGGCCACTTTCACAATATCTTACATGGCCATCCTACATTCCCAATCCGCTCCTGCCGTAGTGGCTTTTACTCGCTGAAAAAAGACCTGAATTCAGAGGTGTTGGAAAATCATCTTTATCCCTAGATTTTCCAACTTCCAGCTGCAGTTTGCACGAAAGTGGATTTCCAGGAACTTACAATACAGGTTGAAAGTTGTATTTAATGAAGGGGGTGGCCCTAAAGTGCTAGCAGGCAGGGCTATGAGGTCAATGTTTTACTCTCTTCACCATATGCATATCCATGTGCACCTATTACTCTGCAAAAGGTTGCACGGAGCTTTTTGTACAGGGCAGGTGGAATGTGGGTGGGCATCTATTCATGTGCTAAGCAAATAGGTGTATTTGCACATAACCAAATGCACTCTGAGGCTGCAAATGACCCCCATAGACTAAGGATGTCAATCAGACTTCCACAGTACTGCGTCAGCACTCAGCAGCATGTAAGATGTAACTTCTGATTATCTATATCAGTTCTGACATGTAAGCTAAGGCAAGACAATACAGTTGAATCCCAAAATTTTTGGGAGTTTTGCCGGACTCTCGAGACAGTAGGGCAACCTCCCATATCCTGACCTCTTTGCTGGTGAAGTGGGAGGGGGCACTGGCCTCGCCCCTCTGCTGTAATTGGACTAAATTGGTGGGATTTGACAGAGGGGTGGGGTCTAAGTATGTGTTCCGCGTAGCCACACCCCCAGGAAGCTGCATGCAGATCTCCCTTCCCAGATGGGAGATCTCCAAAGTAGGCAAGTATGTTTATAACATATTTAGATTTTTGGGGGTTTGGTCATGGGTGTAACTACAAAGTTATGGCCACCACAGCAAAATTTTAAATGGGCCACTACTTGACCAAGACATTCCCAGCAACTTTCAGTCAGTATCATTACACTTCCTAACACAAAGAGCAGAGATGCCCAAACTAAGTAGATAAAAAAACAGAAAAAAACATTTAAAGGTGCTTAATTTTTAATTGGCAAGTGACTGTCATAAAAGGCTGCTACCACCCAAGAGAAAATTGTATATAATTAACAAAAAATGACAGTGCTAATATTGATTTCTAAAAAGGAATAAATATGAGACCTATGTCTGTGATATAAATACAATAACAATATTTTATTAAAAATACATAAATATAGTTTCTGCATTTTGGGGACCTATTCAACTCTCTTCTACGCTATCATTTCTAAAAATGTTTTAGACCTGTCTGTAATGGGTTATTCCCAAAACACAAGTGTTGAGAATAGCCTGTAATTGTTTTGTCTATTTATGTCTAAAAATGTATCTATACAATACACAATGGATGCCTTAAAACAGTTTTTAATCAAGTTGCAAGGGACCACACACTTCTATGGAGTAAAACGTTTTACTGGAATTTGATCCACAAAAGAGAACAGCATCTCAGAGACGACTGGGTTACAGGCATCAACATATTCTGCAAGTACATTTTGCTAAGCCTATTCTGTCTGGAGTGCTTAATTGTGACTAATTCTGTTCTATGAGAGTCAGCTGGGACATTTAGCTTCCACATAGAGTTGGATGTGCTTAAAGCCAATTACATACAGCTGAACCATTTGTTGGAATCTATAGGAGATTTACTACTTCTATGGCAATTTGAGACTTACTGCTCCTAAAGAGAATTCAATACCAGTAGTTTGAGGGACCACTGGTTCCATTATCCCTAGAAACTGTGGACTTGATTTCTGGCACCTTTGGCCGTATACATTGTTTACTTAAATAATAATATTATTTGACTAGTTGTAGTCATAAATATTACGTCATAGATATTAGCACTGCAGTGTGATAGGAATAAGTGTGTTTGTTTTTATATTTAGTTATTTTTAATAACATTTTATTATTTTATTACAGACATTGGTCTAGTCTATTCATTTTTAGAAAGCTTTATTACCACTATCATTTTTTGACATTTCGGATTCCAGAACAATGAACACTTACACTTCTGATCCCCAAAAAATACTACAAGGACACTTGGGTCCATAACAATGGCACATTGACACTTGGGGTACTAGAACAATGACACATTGACATTTGGAGTTCTAGAGCAATGGCGCAATGACATTTGGAAACCTAAAATAATGGTACACTGACACTTGGAGTCCTATTACAATGGCACAATGACACTTGCAGGCCCAAATCAGTGGTACAATGACACTTAGTGTCCCAGAACAATGACACACTGACATATAGATTCCCAGAACAGTGGTACAGTGAGACTTGGGGTCCCCAATCAATGGTACACTGACACTTGACATCCCAGAACAATGGCACACAGATATTGACATTCCCAAAACAATGGCACATGGACACATAGGTTCCCAGAATAATGGCTCATGGACACATAGACAGGTTCTCAGAAAAATAACACACTGACGCTTAGGTCCCAAGAACAATGACACACTAACACTTAGGTTCCCAGAACAATGGCAGACTGACAATTGGGGTTAAATGTATTAGCCAACGGTTTTGTAAAATTGATGATTTACAGTGATTTTGCATTTGGGATGTAAAGCGACAACTTTATTAAAGGCAAAACCTCCTGGGTTTTGCCTTTAATAAAATTGCAATTTTAAATCTCAATGGCAAAACAAAAACACAGATTGATACATTTACCCCTTAGGACCCCAGAACAATGGCACAGTGACAACTTGGTGACCCAGCTAAAAGAAATGTTAAGCACCACAGCAAAAGAGTACTGCTCCATCCCAAAATAACAATCAACGCAACACCCTGACAACATCTTTGCCAAACTGCATCAACTTTATACATTTCTTTTATCGTCAATAGCCACACTGAGGGGGCCTTAGAGACACATGTCTGGGATTAGGGCTTCTTATGCTACTGGGCATTATAGTAGTTGCATAAGATTCTATAGCTTCTAGAGCTATAATTACACCCTTGGGATTAGTTCCACAATAACTAACTAAATCAATGGTTACTTTTTATATCCATGAAAAAATACATTACAAAATAAAAATTTTCAGAATAGCTGCAGAACCCTACATTTGCTGGATGTGATGGCACTGCAGGACATATTATTCAGAAGTTTTTATGTTTACCTGAAAAATTGAC
The DNA here is from genome assembly GCF_038048845.1 of Mixophyes fleayi. Classification (NCBI taxonomy): domain Eukaryota; kingdom Metazoa; phylum Chordata; class Amphibia; order Anura; family Limnodynastidae; genus Mixophyes; species Mixophyes fleayi. Next base: position 74,830 of record NW_027445914.1, read on the forward strand.
ATTCCTAATAGGCTTGTAAAGAGCCTATACTTACATTTAAAAGGAATCTACAAGTAACACATATCAATGGGAATTTTTTAAAACTGTTTCATTTTCTATGTTCCCGTAACAGGAGACAATATGACGCTTATGGTATTTTCAAAAATCTGAAAACAACATTTGTCTGGACGTAGCCCTAGAACAAGATGTAGCCACAAGATGAATATGTATTTTTACTACTTTCATAACATTGTACACTGACACCTGTAAAACTGCAATAGTCAGGGGCAAACGCAGGATTTGTAGAGGGGGAGTTTCCACACCGTGCCGCCAGTGGGCGTGACCAGCATGCATGGGGGCGTGGCTATAATCTTAAACAGTGCTTGGCTGCTCTCCAACTCTTTCTATCCCCATGATATACATGGGCAATGCTGCGTGCACTACTGTTAGGTGCACGCAGCTCTCTATTTTCAAGCAGAGCTGTGTGAAGCAGGAGCAGAGTCCAGCTACCTCAATTATACAGTGCCCCAGGCTTGGAGGAGGGTTTCCAAGCAATAGAAAACCCCCCTTCAGTTTGTCTTTGATGGTATACAATCCAAACCAGTAGATGAAGTGGGAATTTAGAAGTGGCTGTATGGACAATGCAAGTGAATGGAATGAGATAATTTTACAATGAAAGCAGAAGGAGACTTGCCGGTATGACTACTGCATGGTGTTTAGCAGGCACATCATGCAAAGTTAATATTGCAATAAAATACTTATTACTTATTTACTTAATCAACATTATCAATGCAACTATAATTGCTGTGCAAGCAATTATCCTATTCACAGTACTCAAATATAAACACTTAATCAACAAGCAACTTTTCCATTGCAGAGGCAATGGAACCTAGATCTTAGCAGACATTAGTAAATGTGCATAGAGTAAAATAAACACACAGTGAACCAGAAGTTACTCACTTCAGTGCCTGGCTGTGCTTGGCGTCATATTGTAAAGTTGAGAAATCGCTTAGAGAATCTGATTTCTGCGAGAGGCAGCTCAGGTGATTTCTTATTCCTCGGCTTCTGCTGAGAATTGCAAAGACAATAAACAGAGTAAGAACTGGCACATAGTCGTAGAATTGTAAGCAGAATTTACAAGCAAAGGAATTAGAGCTTGGGTATTACATCTTTTAAAACAGATCAAGTAGGAGCAGGCATGCATTGCTTTAAAAGTGCGTACAGCAGGGGACAGCTGGAAAGAACAAATAAGTAGTCTGCGGTACCACAGGTAGGGGTCGGCTATTCTAATGCTGTAATCTAGGCTGTTACATACATCATGAAGTTGTGTGTCCCACTTGGCCACGCCCCTCAAAAAACCCCGCCAGCGAGATCTCCCCTCCCAGAACGGAGATCTCAAAAGTTGTCATGTATGATATAGAGCGACCCAGAATATCTTACTTCAGGAATGGAGATTTGAGTGAACATGTCAAAAATTCTGTCAACAGAACCAACTTATTAGATTTAATGTTAAATGAATATTATATGGACACATATGTTATTTTGCTTTGCAGATCTCTACTTAATAAGTAAAACACTCAAAAACCAGGTTCATTCACAAGGTATTGTGTGGTAATTCCATCTAAGTTCTCTGTTATTTCCACCACAATGTTACTGTATTGTGGATTTTACATGTGATCGATGGTCCGATCGCTCGGTCCATGGACTGCATACACACTAGCCTTGTTTAGGACGATAAAGGGAAGAGCGGACGTCCCTTTAGCGACTTTTTACAGCCATGTTGTCGTGAGCAATGACTGTAATTTCGTACTCACTGTTGTGGATCGGTCGGAAGTTTATACACACTACACAAGGGAAAACGAGATTGGAATGAAAATATTAAACGGTACGATCAACCAAATGAGGCGACAATCGTCCATTTGGGCAGACTTTCGACCATCGTGTCACTGCACACACTGACCCGACTTTTAATCGAGCGGTCGTATGTGGGCTGATTTAGTCGATTATTGGATGAAAACTGTGTAGTGTGTACCCAGCTTAAGATACAGGTTTAACTCTATCATTTCCAGATTGCTCAGTTTAGAGGGAACACTGCCTCATACACCCTGAGTCATTCCTGATCCAGCACCATTGTGACAAATAGAAGCAGGACATTCCTATTTTGACTGGGAGGACTGGGACGAAGTGGTGGGTATTTATACTGAATCTAGTATCAGCCTCAGATATGGTACTTGTTTACAGTGTATTTTTCACCTAACATAATGATTATAATGAGACACATTATTATGTTATAAATTAGAATCTATTTTTTGTTGCATTGGATTAAGTTACCATTTCATGTCGTATTGGTAGTCCATACTTAAATGTAAGCACATTAAGTTTGGCTTGCCGCACATGTTTCTATGCTGGACGTGAGTTCATGATTTTGTGGTATATAAAGCATTATTTTCAGATTTCTGTTATTTTATGCAAGGAACGCTATTTATCTGAACTGGAAAAATCACTCTGCCCTGTCTATCAGAGAGTGCTGATTAGTGAAGCGCTCCCACACTACAACCACCTATCTTAGCCGAGGCATATTTTGTTGGGTTGTCCAAGAGCTTGCCTATTTCCTGGATTTGTATAATAAAAATGTACTATAATGTAATCAATTATTTCCCAGCTCAGGGATACTTTCTCCTTGGTGTTATAGGTGAAAATGTGTGAGTGATAATGATGTTTGTATCTCATGTTGTTGCGTGTCTTAAGCTATTTTATTGTGTTGTTGTTTCCAAAAGCATGTACAAAAATCTGTCCAAAAATATAAATGTGGCGTTAAGCAGTATTTTAGGAGAAAAAATAAAAAGTTGCAATTAATTAAGGAGGCTGTCTGAAAGTTATAGTAGCACTTTGAATTGATGCTTTTACTTTTGCTGGCATGCAAATTTCAAAAAGTGGACAGTGGGAACTATGAGCAAGAATGGTGGTCACATAAAAGAGTGAGAGCATTGTGGGCCTTTATTTTTATGTTTCATACATTACTTTTATATTCTGCTGGATCTAGAACATGCTTTTTGTCTATTCACCTATCAGTGAGGACCTAATTCTCACCCAATGCCTAACATAAGATAATTGTTGATGAAATAAATATATGATCTGTGAACACTGAAAATTGTCTAGGGATTAAATAGAGATAAGCAGAATCATTTTTCAAAATTTTGTTTAAATCAAGTGTTGCAACCGAACAGGCCATTTAGAAGAGGTGTGCACGTCTCGCAAAACAATCTTTAAGTTTTGCTGTGACATTGCACACTGTATTTGTACATTCACATTGCACTGAATTAATAGAGTAAGAATAGAGCTGGGATAATGATGGACAAATCATTGTAATCTGTGTTGTGGTTGGGGTAGATAGGAAACAAATTCTGCTAGCGAAACATACAACATTTTGCTGCCAAATGTGGAATGGAGAACAGTTTTTAATTTTACTGACCTTGGGGGGTGTTGGTTCCCCCTTTTCTGTTTTACTGTATACAAAAACCAATCCTTTCATGACTTGACCAATGCAGTTTCTATTTGTTTTACCATCTTTTCTCTTCTACAGCCATGACAAGCTCAACAGCTCGGATGAGTCTCAATCACTCTGAATGTTTTATCAGTTTATAATTTATTTTTTCACATCTCTCCCTCATTCACACCCACATTCCTATGATGGTATTCTACCTCACATACATCCTGATGTGCACTATTGCATGGCACATTAAAGTTCAACTTAACATTATAATGTGTTATAAAATAAAACACATTACAGTGCACTAGAGTGTCACGAACCCTTCACGGGAACGCACCGCATACCTGGCAACTATGGAGCAGAAAAGTGCACAGTGTATCGTGTCTGTAGAGCTAGGTACCTGGATAGGTAAGTGCACATACAACAAAATCAAATGACCATTGTTAAGCCTTCTTAAAGGTTTTGGGGGGATATTTACATTAACTGGTGAACTCCTTTAAAACAATATGTGCAGCAGCACCATACTAGTCATCCTTTATGTTTACTTACAATCTGTTTGCACTACCGTCTCCCACCTTAAACATAATGAATACAAACAAATAAACAATAGTTGGCATGTTTGCTTGCCAAGTTCTGTTGTATTTTATTTTGGAGACCAGATTATTGTCTTTGGAGATGAATTTAAAGGGAACGTTTACTTTTCTAGTAAAAACAGGGGAGAAATCTAATTCTAGACTTCCTAGGCCTCTTTTGCCATGATAGGAGCTGCCAGAAGCTTAAATATGCAAATGCATAGCTAAATGTGTCCTGAGCGCTCCTGTTCTCAGGTAATGGAGGAGTACCGGGCGAGGGACCGCCTCCTATTTGCTACATGGGGAGACATGTGGGACAAGTTGGAAAAAGGATGTTACAGAAAAGTGAGCTTCCCCTTTATCACTTACAATATAAAATCTCTATCTAACCTGTACATGGGTTAAAATTCATTTGAATATTTGATCATTTTTAAGCAGTACATAATAATTATTTGCTGATCAACTGATCATAATCATTAGGGGATATGACTAACAATGGGGCTCATATAGAGTCGGACATATACCAAGGCTGGACAGGGACAGTCAAGCGCAGACTGGGTACAGTAAAATCATATTAAATTTTTCCCTCTGAAGAAGTTACATTGTAATGAAACACATTTGAATTTTATGGTATTTCTATCCTATTAGCTGATCTTGCATCAATATCTACTTCCATCCGACTAAAGTTTTTTTCACCAATGCTGTTTGCTCAAAATTCAAGATTCCAGCAATCATTACAGTGAGTGACGGACATTCATTATCATCGTGAGACCCTATACATTCACCCACCTAGCCATTGCTCCAAGCTGTGGCGTATCCGAGAGTACCGACCAGACAGCTCCACATTGCCGAGGGCCTCACTCGGGCCCACATGGTAGGTTTCGGTGGTCAGAGCCGGTTTGGCTCCCAGAGATTGGGTCTCCAGCCCTAGGGTGTCAGTCCAATTTCATCATCAATCCTGATTTCTACTGACTCCATTTGAGTGATCTCACGGATACCTTCCATGTATACATTACAGGTTGGTGGATAACTATATTCTCTTACACTGAACGGATGCACATGGAGTAGTGTTAAGACCAGCACACATACATGCGTTGGAGTATCTCTATGGGGGGTATTCAATTGTTAGCGTTAACGCTAAAAAACGAGCGCTCAAAAAATATTACCGTTTATACGGTAATATTGTGCTTGAAAAGCGTTAATACGGTAGTTTACTCGCGGAATTTCAGCTCGCCGCTCAGGGAGCGGCAAGCTGAAGTTCCGCGAGTAATTACCGTATTAACGCTAAGATTTTTTGAGCGCTCATTTGAGAGCGTTAACGCTAACAATTGAATACCCCCCTATGACTATTATGACCTTCTATTATTTGCATTCTATCAGCAATTACTTGTGGATGCAGATTAGAATTGTTCACAGCATAATTATAATTATTTTTTCCTCTCAGTACGAGGTGCGACTTATCCGTTGCAATATGTGGACATCATTCATTAGACACAGTATTGGTTTTATCCAATGATGAAATATTCAGTACTTGAGGACTAGTTACTATACTCTTCCAGCATTTCAGCTATTGTTTTTTCGTTCGACCATACCAGCTATATTTGTTTGTATTTTAGCACGTGTGCTTATTTTATATTCATGATTTGTAAATTGTGTTTACATATAATAAATGTTTTATGCGTTTTATTTGATGATCTGTTAGATGTTTTTTACCACTGAGATTTATTAGCCATCTACGTTTTTAGCGCTGTGTCACATATTTTTATTCAAGGTCACATTCAATGTCATAATTATGGCATAGGGAAGAGTTAAAAATATAAATAGATAAATGATTATTCCCAATGTTGAATTCATTTTATCCTGTGAAGTCACTGAATGTAGTACACAAGTTAAGGATTGAATACGTAAATCCAGTGTCTGTCCCACACAGATGATTTGGCAGTTTATAGTTCATGAGTTGTGCTGCCTTCCATTATAACAGATTAAATCAGCTCAAGATAAGGGCTATAAGTAGACAACAAATGGGGCATCACAAGGAAAATGCAGTGTGCAAGTCCAGGCCTCATGATGTCATATGCTAACATAAGCAGTCCATCAATGGAATATTATACATGATTTATACTTGCATAGATCTGTATAGGTATTTATGATCAGTGGATTAGACCCATGACATACGTCAAACTTAAATGCTAGCCCCTAGGAAAACTACAGTAATCATGTCTAACAGTTAAATAATTTAAGTGTCCACTGATAGACTCCAGCTGAAAGGGGGAGGATTGACACATTTGACCCTACTCCCTCTGTAAACAGCCAGGAATAAAAGGAGAGGAGAATGGCAATAGATTAATTATATCTTGGAGGATCCTGATGTATAAGACATCAACACAAAGGACTGTGGGACAGGCATTGACCCACTCCTCTACGCAGTCCGGATTTTTGTGTCCTTCTTGGATCCTTTCTTAGCCTGTGGGTTTTTTGTTTAATTACTAAGGGGCTGATTTAGAGTTGGTTGCAAAATGGGAGTAAATTACTCTTTAAAAAAAAAAAAAAAAAAAGAGCATAGAAATAAGTAATTTCCTACATATGCAGAGCTGTGTGTGGAGATGCATCCATCTCTATATCAGCAGGATAGGTGCCTGGTTTACGCCAAGTCATCATATCCAGTGTTCATTTGCAGCTGCCTTATAGCAGGTGCAAAACATAGCATATATGCGAGTTTCTGCAGGTCTGCATGAGACGTATTTGTGTAAACCCACCTTCACTGTACTCGGCTATCGTTAGAACGCCACCACCTGGAGAGGTGGGACGGGGAGTAAGTGCCAAAACCACATAAGTCTGCATAGGTGCATATGCATGCGCCAACTTTGCGTAGCGTTTCTTGCGACATTGCTCTGAGCATGATGCGAAAGTTGGCGCATGCATATGCACCTATGCAGACTTATGTGGTTTTGGCACTTACTCCCCGTCCCACCTCTCCAGAGCAATGTCGCAAGATACGCTATGCAAAGTGGCGTACGTCCCACTTACATCAGCAACTAAATGTCCTGGGCAGAGCCGTAACTTAGAATTCTAGCGCCTGGGGTAATAAAGACAAATGCCGCCCCCCTAGCCCTCAATTTTCACCAAATGAGCCTAAAATATTCCTAAATTTCGCCCCCCTTCAGCGTTGCGCCCTGGGCGGTCGCCCCTATTGCACAGCCCTAGTTACGGCCCTGGTCCTGGGACATAATTTACAACGGAGTGATGTCACCCCCAGTGGGCGGCACTTGTGTAGTGAGTGCATACGGACTGGCAGACGTATCAGGCTAGCGCTGCAGGTGTTTTATTTAGCGTTGGTAAAGCCAGACACAAGGCTTGCATTGTAGTTAGGAATCAATGGGGATCATTGTCCCAAGAGCTGACAATTAAGGGTCACAGGGGAAGAATGGGTGTTATATACCAGTAGCAGGCATCTGGTGGCTCTCTAGCTGGAAGAGGCTGGCAGGGCATGCTGGAACTTGTGGTTCTACAACAGCTAGAGAGCCCCTGATCGCCTGCTTCTGGTATAGGCAGCTGATATATTTACAAATTACAATTTATGGATTATTTTCTGAGACCTCCTGCATAATGGCCTTGTGTAGATAACAGCCGCCCCATCTGTCAGTCCTCCCACCCCCTGTTTCCATACCTGAGCGCTGCCTTCCTCCCGTGCAGGACGAACTCTCCCTCCGCTCTCTGAGCCATAGCAGCTTCTCTGCCTCTATCCCCTGTCGCTAGGGGAGGAGCCAAACAAGACGTTGCTAAGCGGAAGTCTCTTCAGTGAAAAGTTCGCTCTTCCTACATTGGTAACAATTATGAACCCGCGCGTATTCCGTCCAAAAGAGCTGCCTGAATGCCGGTCAGAGTACAGCCAATGGCACGCTGGTATGGCCTGTGACGTCACCATGTTCGCCCAGGTCATCTGCTCGGTGGCTCAGGTCTTCATCCTGGGGCTGCCCTCCCGGGTGGCCTCTGTGTGGTTCGGACCCAAGGAGGGCTTGCACTGCCTGCACAATATTCTCTCCCTGCGCCCTTGCACTGATGTGTATGGAGTGGATGCATCTGCTAGTGGCTGAGCCCATGTTTCCCTCTGCTTTGCTGCACTTGTCTCCAAAATGTCCACTTCTGTGTGATCACATGGACATCAACTTGGCCAATACACAGTTTCATCTTGGATGAACGAGAAACAGTGGTTGTCTGTGAAATAATCACCAATCAGAAACAGTCATTGCACTTCTCAGACAGTACTGGGACTGCTGACTCTTACATGACTAAATCGCTGGTGAACAGGCCACAGGGCTAAGTTTCAAGCTGTGAATTGGGGGATGTCCAGGCAACTGGAGAGCCCCCCAAGTGTGCCTGCTTCATTTGAAACACAAAACAAAGATATACACTCACATAGGCATAGGCATGAACACACACAGACAATCATACACACATGTAGTAGACAAATGTAAACACATAGACACATGAATACACACATATAGTTGCATGAGTACACATACACACAGAGGCATATGAATTCATTGAAGACACCTGTGTGCACATGCATATACATGGATATACACACAGGAAAATGCATACACAACATATATTTATAAACAGATATTTTGGTGCTCTTCTGTATATTGTTCTGTATCTTCAAAACAACCAGATCTAGCAACAGCCCCACATAGAAAAGAGATAATAACCTCACATGGTGATACATTCCAGGAGATTGAGGTTACAGCGTCTGAGGATCCACCAGTATTTATTTATTTATATTTGCATTTTGTGAGTAAGTTGGAGCTCATTTGGTGTGATTTGGCTGCTGTTTCCAGGAATTTGAGTGCTCCCTGTTATGTTTATCTTATTATACACAGGCATGTGTACATACACACATTCATACACACACATAGGCACATGCAAATGATGGATATATATCTATTACTTCAATTCATTCTCTTTCTATTCCTCTTTTACTGTAAATGAACCAAATTATAAATAACAGACTAAATAATAGTTTCACTTTTGGTTCTATTGTAGTCTATAAAGGACGTTACCTGTTCTCCACCTTCTCATTGTCTGTGAGCTCTGAAGAACACGGCAACCAACGCAGTATAAACCAATCAAACATGGATGAAATTCCTAAAATGACTGAATATATCACTAACTTCAGTCTAGATAAATGTTCCAAAGATAATAGGGGTTTTATCCGCGTTCTCATCCAACTCTTTGGCTTTTTGGGTCATGGAAAGTCATCATTCATCAACTCCTGCAAATATGTCCTAGAGGATAGAGAGTATAAGACTTATGCAGATGTGAGAGAAATTGATGGAGGTAACACTATGAAGAGAATCACATATCCACTGACGAAGACACTTACTCTAGTGGACAACCGAGGCTGCTCTGTCATGAACAACTATGAAGTAGGAGAAATTTATGGACAAATTGGTACGTGTATAAGAGCATTTGTATTACACATGTATTATTTATGTATTATTTAACACAAAATTATATATATATATATATATATATATATATATATATATATATATGAGCCCACATAATATGATTAATAATACATCTCTCCCAGGCAATCTGTTACCACTTGATGTCAAGGTTGAGTGGAGTAAAAATGCAGGACTTATGGAAGAAATTGTTGATGCAGAGAAATCGGTGAAAGACTCTGACTTCATGTATCCAGTATTTGTGTACAGGTAAGAGACCAGTATTCCACTTACCACTCCAAGCTTTTGTATGTATATTATTAAAACACTGCATAGAGTTATGAAGTTTTATAAGCTTGTATGACACATTGTTATATTTACATACTGTTAGCATGTTTTGTTTTCCAAAAAATATATATTTTGGTGCCATCAAAACATTTAGTGGAAAGTTTGAATATTTAAATTAATTTTTATCGCCAATATTGGCTTAAAATTACATTTCATTATGCTAAATAACTTTCATCTTCTAACAAGTGATTCCTACTCTATGTTTAAAAGTGATCAATCAAAGCTTGAGAAAGATAAAAGATATGACCACAGGTTCTTCCCTGTTTCAGTCAACAAATGTAAATGATTATTATTATTATTATTATAGATTTGGAAGGCATCACAGTTCTCTGCTGCGCCGTACAGTATGGAAAACAGGACATACATAAAGCAGGGACATACAAAGTAGACAAAAAAATACCAATACTTCAGCACTCCGGGCAAACATATGAGCGAAGATGGAGTAGAAGAACAGGTATGGAGACAGGAGGGGAGAGGGACCCTGCTCATACGAGCTCACATCCTAAGGGAGGGTGGACAAACAGGCACAGGAGGGAGCCATTAAAGTAAGGGAGAGAAAGGCGGGGCTTGTGGAGAGGGGAGAACGAGAGAAGGATGTTTGCGAAGGTGCAACAAGGTAAGGGTTAAGTGGATTGTTGGTAGGCTTTGAGGAACAGGTGAGTTTTGAGTGCCCGTTTGAAGGAGCACAGACTGGGTGAGACGGATGGAGCGAGGGAGGTCGTTCCAGTGGAGGGAAGCAGCTCGGGAGAAGTCTTGGATTCTGGAGTGGGAAGAGGTGATCAGAGTGGAGGAGAGGCGACAGTCATTGACCGAGTGCAGGGAGCGGGCAGGGGTGTGAATGGTGAGGAGGTTGGAGATATAGGGGGCAGTAGACTGGGAGAGGGCTTTGTAAGTGGTGGTGAGGAGCTTGAAAATGATCCTGTAGGGGAAGGGGAGCCAGTGTAAGGGGAGGCGGAGCGGCGTGAGAGAAAGGGGAGTCAGGCAGCCGCATTAAGAATGGAGCGAAGGTGGGAGAGGGGGGGCCAGTGAATCATGATCTGAATCATGTATCAGGAATTGAATCATGAATCATGAATCATAAATCATGAATCAGGTATAATGAACCAGGTCGTGTGACCTCCGCTGCTTCCAGCATTCTTCGTTTACGACAAGGTTTTCATACAGTAGGCCAGTACGTCATTCAATTTAGGATCTTAGCCTCTGAACTTCAGTGGAACACTGAAGCATTAATTGCCGCCTTCTGGCAGGGGCTCTCCGACAAAATTAAAGATGCACTGACTACCCAAGAGCTTCCTTCGTCACTAGAAGATTTGATCTCTCTTTGCCATCGTGTAGACATGAGATTTCGTGAAAGAGAATCCGAGAAAACAACTTCTGTTAAAGCACCTCTTCGTTCAACCCCTCAATTTCGTCCAGCCTCACCCTCTGTGATTCCCATGGAGATAGGACGTTCCAAGTTATCTTTAGAAGAGAGGAGATGAAGAGTCAAGAATAGACTCTATCTATTGTGCTGATTCCACACATATGCTCAGTTCTTGCCCTAAGAAATCGGGAAATGCCAGGCCCTAACTAGTTCTGGAGAGGTGAAGTTAGGGTCCCTGGAGTCCTCTCCATCTTCTATGAAATTAAAAGTCTGCGCTTTTGATGTTACGATTTCCGTTGCTACCAAATCCTTTGAGTCACAGGCATTGATTGATTCTGGAGCAGCAGGAAATTTCATTTCTAAATCCCTAGTGAATCAATGGTCCCTACCAGTGATTACTTTAAAAACACCGATTACTGTGACTGCTATAGATGGATCACGTCTCATCAATGGTCTCATCACCCAGAGTACGTCTCCAGTAACACTTCAGATTGGTGTGCTGCACCATGAAGAAATCTCGTTTTTAATTCTTCCAGTTACGACAAGTCCGATTGTCTTAGGCCTTCCATGGCTTCAGTGTCACTCTCCCCAGATTGACTGGCGCACTCCTCAAGTTACGTCTTGGGGAGCTGAATGTCATCATCGTTGCCTTTCCCAAGTCATTCCTCTTAAAGTACAGCAATCTTCCATCTCCTCTTCCTCACCGGGACTCCCTCCTCAGTATGCTTCATTTGCCGATGTGTTTGATAAAGCTCAGTCTGAACGTCTTCCTCCTCATCGTTCTTGGGATTGTCCGATCGACCTTCTACCTGGCAAGACTCCTCCCAGGGGTCGGGTCTATCCACTTTCGTTACCTGAAACTCAAGCCACATCTGAGTATATACAGGAGAATCTCCAGCGAGGGTTTATTCGACCTTCCACCTCTCCCGCTGGAGCCGGGTTCTTCTTCGTTAAAAAGAAGGATGGATCACTACGCCCCTGTATAGATTTTCGTGGACTCAACGCCATTACTATTAAGAATCGGTATCCCATTCCGCTGATCACTGAGTTATTTGATCGCATCAAGGGAGCTCGGATCTTTACCAAGTTGGATCTTCGTGGTGCCTACAATTTAATTAGAATCCGTTCTGGTGACGAATGGAAGACAGCGTTCAACACCAGAGATGGGCATTATGAATATCTAGTAATGCCTTTCGGGTTGTGCAATGCCCCCGCTGTTTTCCAAGGCTTCATCAATGAGATCTTTCGGGACTTATTATATGTATGTGTCGTTGTCTACCTGGACGACATATTGATCTTTTCACAGGACCTGCCTTCTCATCACCAACATGTGGCAGAAGTCCTCTCCAGACTCCGGAAAAATTCATTGTTCTGTAAATTAGAAAAATGTTCATTCGAGTTGCCCCAGATTCCATTCTTGGGGTATGTAGTTTCCGGAGTTGGCTTGAAGATGGATCCAGACAAGGTGAATGCTGTATTACATTGGCCCCAGCCAACTACTCTTCGTGCTATCCAGCGTTTTTTAGGTTTTGCCAATTACTATAGACGCTTCATTCAAGACTTTTCATCCATTGCATCTCCTATTGTGGCCCTGACTCGTAAAGGGGCTAATACTAAGCAATGGTCATCTGAGGCTCTCCAAGCCTTTCAAATTCTCAAAGAGTCCTTCTCCTCTGCTCCCATTCTTCGACAGCCTGATGTGACACTTCCCTTCTTCCTAGAAGTAGATGCCTCTAATGTAGGCTTAGGAGCCATTCTCTCCCAACGCTCGGAGCAACAAAAATTCCATCCTTGTGCCTTCTACTCTCGGGGTCTCCTGCCTGCAGAGAAAAATTATACAATCGGGGACAAGGAGTTGCTGGCTATCAAAGCTGCATTAGAGGAGTGGAGATACTTATTGGAAGGAGCTCGCCATCCGGTGACGATTTTCACGGATCATAAGAACCTGTCATATCTACAATCTGCCCAATGCTTGAATCCTCGTCAAGCAAGATGGTCTCTTTTCTTTTCCCGTTTTGAATTAATTATAACCTTCAAACCAGCTGCTAAGAACAAAAAAGCTGACGCTCTATCTCGAGCTTTTGTGACGTCCTCTGACGTTGAAGAGGTTCCCAACCATGCTATTCTAGACCCCAAATGTATCTCGCTGGCTGCTTCATCCACCAATACGCTACCATTTGGGAAGACCCTCGTGCCTCCTACTCTGAGGAGGAAAATCCTTTCGTGGTTCCATGCCTCTCGTTTTTCTGGACACGCCGGTGAACGCAAGACCTTTGAGATTCTCTCTCGAAGTTACTGGTGGCCTTCGATGAGGAGAGACGTCAAAGAGTTTATTGCGTCCTGTGATTTATGTTCTCAGTTCAAATCCTCCCGCAGAACTCCAGCAGGGTTGCTGCGACCACTACCCATTCCGTCCAAGCCTTGGACCCATATTAGTATGGATTTCGTTACTGATTTGCCACCTAGTAAGAATTATAATACTATTTGGGTAGTGGTAGACAGATTTTCGAAGATGGCTCATTTTGTCCCTTTGTCTGGTTTGCCTTCCTCGTCTACTCTGGCTGAACATTTCATTAAAGAAATCTTTCGTATCCATGGATGTCCGTCTGAGATTGTGTCAGATAGAGGAGTACAATTCGTTTCCAGATTCTGGCGGGCCCTTTGTAAAACCTTGGGCATACGATTAGCACTCTCATCTTCTTACCATCCGCAATCTAACGGACAAACTGAACGGGTCAATCAAGATCTCGAGACCTTTATAAGGATGTTCTCATCAGCCAATCAAGACAACTGGGTAGAATTGCTTCCTTGGGCTGAATTCGCCCATAACAACATGTACCATGAGTCATCATCCAAAACTCCATTCTTTGTGGTCTACGGTCACCATCCGTCTTTTCCGGAAATTCCTGCCCTCCCTCCCACCCAAGTTCCTGCTGTGGAGACTGCTTGTCAGACCTTCAAAAATATCTGGTCTCAGGTCAAAACCTGTTTAAAGAAGACATCTAACAAATATAAGTCTTTCGCAGATAAGAAGAGGCGGGCTATTCCACCACTAAAAATTGGAGATCGTGTCTGGTTGTCTACCAAAAATATTCGTTTGAAGGTCCCATCTATGAAATTCGCTCCTCGTTTTATTGGTCCATATAGGATCATTCAAGTAATCAATCCAGTGTGTGTTAAACTTCTACTCCCTAAGAATCTTCGGATTTCCAATGCCTTCCATGTGTCCTTGCTCAAACCTCTCATCATCAACCGTTTCTCGACTCCTCCTTCAGCACCTCAGCCAGTTCAAGTTCATCAGGAGGAAGATTTCGAGATTACTGAGGTATTGGATGCAAAAATTTCGCGAGGAGTTCTCCGTTTCCTCGTTCATTGGAAGGGTTTTGGTCCTGAAGAGCGTTCATGGATCAAAGCTGAAGATCTTAACGCTCCAGCTCTTCTGAAGAAGTTTTATTCCAAAAATCCGGACAAGCCCGGTTCCAGGCGTTCTGTGCCCACCTTTAAAAGGGGGGGTACTGTCACTCACCGGACTGTGAGTGCTTCTTCTCGGACATTTAGGAACCGTGGCCGTCCTCCATCCTGAGGGTCTGCGCATGCGCAGCCCTTTCAAATTCTTCAGTACATGTTCCTTTAACTTAATTGGCAGATCAGGCAACACTCCCTATATTAAGCACCTGTGGTCAACACCACGTTGCCTGATCTTGGAGTCTCATTCCCCATGAGTCTCTGAAGGTGTTCCTGTGTTTCCTCGTGTATTCAGCGCTGCTGATTCCTGTAGTTTCCAAACCACTTCTACCTCTGTGGTTTCCAAACCACTTCTACTCCTGTGGTTCCCATACCACTTCTACCCTCCTGTGTATCATCGTGACTGTTAGCGGATTCCTATCCGCTGCCTCCGTGCACTACAGTCTTCTAGCCACTTCAACTCTACCATATATCATTGTGACTGTTAGCTGATTCCTATCCGCTGCCTCCGTGCACTACAGTCTTCAATCTACATCAACTCACCTGTGCATCATTGTGACTGTTAGCTGATTCCTATCCGCTGCCTCCGTGCACTACAGTCTTCAATCTACATCAACTCACCTGTGCATCATCGTGACTGTTAGCTGATTCCTATCCGCTGCCTCCGTGCACTACAGTCTTCAACCTGCAACTCGTCTGTGTTTCATCGTGACTGTTTGGCTGATTCCTATCCGCTGCCTCTGTGCGCTTCAGTCTTCAGCTCATCTCAACTCTCCCGTGTTTCCTCGAGACTGCTACTACTATTGCTATCCGCTACTCTCTGTGATCATCAGTTCCAGCTCAGCTCTGCTCTCCCGTGTCCCATCGTTACTGCACCTGCTGGTTGCTATTGGCTACCTCCGTGTGTCCGCAGAGTCCTGCTGCTGCTACTCCTCAGCTCTACTCGTCCTTCAACAGCTGATCCGCTCTCCATGCTTTCCTGTGTTCCCGCTGGTCTCTACCCGCCTGTCAGCATCGGATCTGCGCCTCACTACTTACCTCTCAGCTAGACCATCGCTTCTCTTCAGGGTCCTCCAGGAGTCCAGTTCTACATACTACTGCTTCCTGAGTATTTGTTTCCCTGCTGGTCTACCTACCTGTGCGCTGCACCTACTTGACTGCCGCTTCACCCATCCAGGGACTTCGCATCCTGCCGGTCTCCAGCCGTTCAGGATTCCAGTCACTTACATTATATATACAGTATATACAGTGGTAGAAGTGGGGGTGTATACGGTGGTATGTCATACCGCCACTTCTCCTACTGCCTTCATTGTAACACTATCACATTCCAGTCACTTACATTATATATACAGTATATACAGTGGTAGAAGTGGGGTGTATACGGTGGTATGTCATACGCTTTAATCTCACAAAGCTGAATGTCTCTCTGTTTTGCGCTGTAACACGGAAGTGCCAGCATGCAGACAGTTCGGAATTTATTAAAAGCATCGGATTAACCATTACCACAGTATTTATGGACCACTCCAATAAGGAACAGACAGTCCTAAATATATCTTTATTTGTAAGAAAGGCCACAACTAAGTATCCATGCTTATCACTTTTCAAAGTTCAAGTGTACGCTAACATTACACTCTTGTCCCTGTGCGTCAAGCAATTTTAAACAAATAAATTAGTGATTTTCCTTTAGAATGTACCTTGGATGTTGCAAATGTAAAAAAAAATTTGGGGGGGAGGGAGAAGATTCTTGTGTATGTGTTTGTTTACACTTACCAACAATTTGACAATACTCATCATACTCATCATTTGCGACTTTGGAAACACTTTGCTGGGCCATTTGTATAGTAAACAGTAATGTTGTGTTTTGGATATTAGTGTTTTAAGTTATGTTGAGTCAGTGTACTGATTTTACAGTTTACTCACAAACAACAATACGTTATCTTTTTCTATTCTGCATAATATTTTAAAAAAATGCAAACATTTTCAAATAAATGTCTAATTTTATTTTCATTAGACAATGTCAATTTTTAACATAAAAAAAAAAAAGCAATCATTTTTTTGTCAATTTTTTCCACTTTTGGATGCGGAAACTTTTGTATGATGTTGAGGGTTTGGAGGAAGCATCAGAACTCTCTTAGTCAGCAGGGTGTGACCGACGATGTGATGAAGGGCCAAGGGAGTACCCAGGGTAGTAGCCGGGAGGGTAGGCAGGGAGGTAGCCAGGGGGGTGGCCAGAGTGTGCCAAGGGGTGTGCGAAAGGATGAGAAGGACCAGGAGAATGAGAAGGGGAAGGACTAGGAGGATCAGAAGTGGAAGGTCCAGGAGGATGGGAAGAGGAAGGAGGCAGAGAAATAGAAAGTGGTGAAATATTAGGATTACTGAGCAGAGGTTCTGGAGTAGGTGAAGGAGTAACATTTAGTGGAGATCCCACAGCAGTGCCATGGCCAGCGAAAAGCGGGGTAAGCAATGTGGAAGGGGGGGGGGCAGTAAGCGCTCCTCTCTGCAGGCCATCCCTAACTCGTCCACCGGCAGGCAAAAAGAAGAATAGTTACCAGTACAGCACCAGACACCCTCTTACCTGCTCCGTTCGCACTGCCGTGCATGACATCATTATACCCAATATTTTCAGTGAGGAGCAGCATATGAGAAGAAGAAAACAGAAGAAAGAAAGGCAAGTAACCGGTAAGAAATTGAACGGTGGATGAAAGGGGCAGTGTAATACAAGGGAAACTGATGAAGGGGCACAGTGTGATGGTAAAGGGGCCTAAATACATATTACGCTTCCCAGTATTGAGAGACACTTCTGTTCGCCGGATTGCTTTGCAATATATCCTATGGCATGTCACGAACTTTGAACTGCGCAGTGGTGATCACTGGAACTCTGTCACTCCTGAGGATCTGTCTGTACCCAGACTGAGTTGTGTCTCTGGAACAGAACTGGTGACTGTGTACAGAAAAGTGGGTGGCTTGATTAGGTTCCTTTGCATGGAAGAGAGAGTACTGGTAACGATGGTGGCTGCTGTGAATTTAGGAATCTAGAGAATCTGGAGACTGGCAAGTAGTGAAGAACAGCAAGATAGAGGTCAAATTTAGCAAAGGAGACCAGACTGGAACCAGAATACTGGACCGCGCTGAAACTTGAATGCTGGACCGGACTGGAGCCAGAATGCTGGACTGGACAGGAACTAGATTGCTGGACCGGACTAGAACCGAAACAGTCTGTAACAGGATTGTTGAACCGGACTGGAACTGGATTGCTCAAATTGACTGGCAGCGGAAATGCTGGAACGGACTGGAACCGGATTGTTGAACCGGACTGGAACCAGATTGCAGACTGCACTGTCTAAGCAGGAAATAACTGAGAAGACTGCAGACTGCTGGGAACCAGGTTGGCGCCTGAAGAATCCACGTTACACTGGCAACAGGTTAGTGCTGCAGGAAATCCTTTTACTAGCTGCTATAACCTGGGTGGAAGCTGCTGTAAGCTGAGCTAAAGCAGCACTCTGGCAGCTGAGAGGGATCAGGTGACTTGACCCAAGATGGCAGCGCTCAGGAACTGGTTTTTGGAAGAAATACTGGAGTGGAGACTGCTATTCCCTAATTGGAAGTTGCAGTCAGCTGAGCTGAAGCAGTACTCTGATTGACTGAAGGAGAGCAGTTGACTGAATCCAAGAAGGCAGCACCCCTGTACTGATTTTGAAAGGATTTCTGGTGTGATGACAGACTGGGCAGCATCCTGCAGAGAGATCTGAGACCAGCAGAGCCTGTGGACCACAGGGAAAGCTTAGAAAGACAGTGAAGGGGTAAGTAACAGGATCTGAGAGCCTGGTGTGTGACATACTCACTGTTAGTGGACTATGTTTGGATGTAAATAAGGATAAATAAATGTTGATTAGCAATACTTTTCACATGTATAGTGGGCTTCTTCAGGGATAGAGCATGTAGTGATAATGGATGATAATTGGTTTAAATACCAATCATCCCCTGCTTATACACATCAGGAGGCGGAAATACACTCCAAACATCCTCTGAGTGGATTATTAACCATGTAATTAAACTATTAATGGTGTTTATGTCAGCTAGATAAGTTAGTTCATTATAATCTTAAATTACAGATTCTTTCAGTTCTGGTAAATAACATTGTTCTTAATCTCAGGTAGATGTGCATGAGAAACATTCAATTAATCAATTTCTCATATTTCTTACACAATAGGCAAATGTAACAGCATTTATTACATATTCTTGCATGCTATATACCATATTTGTTACAAATTAGGTAATATAACCACTGCTGTGAATCAAAACACAATGCCTGCAGTTACCAGCATATAAATAATAAAGGTGAGATAAGATAAGTCCCTGGACCCCATTTGACAGATCATTACAAAGTGTGGGGAGACGGGGAGGATAAAGACCAATATAAGGTGATTGTGACGAAATGAGTTTGATAACACCTTAATCAGCCTGTCCCTCGTTTCTCACAAAATGTGGATTATAGCATGTACTTTTTATAGCCCTTGCTTTTGTTCCCCAGCTCAACACAGTACAGCTGCAGTGTCAAATTACATGTGGATAAGTGGACATTGTAGACATTGTAGCCATGCCTAGATAAGAGTCCAAAAAAGGAAAACCTTTGATAAGGCACCCTAGGAAATAACTATCATATAAACACTTCTCTTATATAGCCAAATGGTCAAGCAGCTTCAATATACAAGGTGGCTGCAAACCACCTGTGAACGAAACACTACAAAAACAGAAATGGATTGCAGCGCTAAAAACCTCAGAGACTAATCATATATAGATTAATAAATAAAATTAAATAATGAAAAATTGTCACAAATCACCATGTAAAAAATATCTGAAATATATATAAGCCTGGCGGCGTGTGTTAGTGTGTGTGTGTGGAAAAAACTATTTTCTCAGAAAGGGCTCATCCAATTGACCTGAAATTTGGTATACTGACATTATTTGACAAAAAAAATTATAATAGTGAAGTCAGTTAACTTCCATCATCCCCCCTTCCCCCCGTGGGAGGGGTAGTATAGGCTAAATTTACCAGTTGAGGGCTCAAACTCTTGACCGTGTGGTATTTATTTACCAGAGCCTGTGTTTGGTCATGGACAATTGTATGTCGCTTTTTCACGAGTACGGAGAAGCAGTGATGTGTAAGTGCTGGTTATGAATACTGCCCTTCAAGGAAGACTGATTGAGCACAGCGATAAGGTGTTTAGCAGAAACGTTGTGTATAGAGAGGTTTTAAAACAGTAAGACAATGGAGATTAAGGATGTGGCGATGAAGATGAAGGATGAGGTGATGGAGAAGAATGATGAGGTGGTGACATGTGGACAAAACCACGTTAAAAAAGGGCGCTTACGTTGGGAAGTAACGCTCTTCCCCTGAGGAGGCCTGGCCTAGCCCCAAATGCATGACAAGAACCTTTTTAACACCTTAAGTAGCTTGATCTGACTAGAATACATGAGTATCATGCACGGGTTAACTTGTTTATTAATAACATGCTACTGCAACAATAGAATATCATAAAAATAATGATAAAAAATAGATAAACCTAGATAGGCCAGCTAAAAAACAAAATCCAACACAAGTATAGTAAAACACAATCAAATGGATAAGCACCATTAACGGGTAATAATGATGACACAATGCGCTATAATTAGAATTGGCAAATAGGGTAAAACATACACAAAATCCTCCTTATCGCTACAATATAAAATCCATATCAGACAGCTGTCACAAAAAATAGAAAGAAAAAGTGGACAATGATAAAAAGATGATAAAAAATTCTACCCATAAACTGTGACGAATCCAATCCAGTGTCCACAAAGTATAATTATGGTATGAATATAAATAACTTTGAATATTGTGTATGGCTGTTAATAATACGATTTCAGCGATCAGCCTAATCCTCCTTGGGCAAAAAAACACAGTTCTGATGAGTATATATGCATATAATCAAAATTAGTGCAATAGTCTCTGGTAAAACTTTACCTCCATCAGTTGTAATCGTTTGCTTACGCATTATATATCAATCAATACTGTCACGATGGCTCTGTGTCCTTATTAGCTTGGCACTCCTTAGGGTTTCACTTAGAGTTCACTTCTGTGTTTTTTTATGTGGTCATGAATCACCAGCTCTATTGTGTATTAAGTAATTGATTAATTGATGAAGTACTTATGTGTATATAAGGCTCGTATCAGCCTAGAGTTAACATTATATTTTCCCTCTGATAAAGTTACTTTGCAATGAAATGCGTTAGTGAATTTGGATGTTGTTTACCAAGACTGTTTATTTATCCACACTAATTACGCCATTTCAAGTTTTTCAAGTGCGTGGTTAATCTACATTATAGCCTTATCGAAATCACACTTTCCCTGGGCAACCAGGAGAGTTAATACTATTGCCGGCGTACGGACTTCTGGATAGCCAGCTGTGCTGTTCTAATGCTCGGAAGTTAAATCTCACTTTCACTGCTTATGTGATACACACTGCGGCGGTAGTAGTGTCGGGTGAGCTCGGTTGGTGATCCCATTCATAAGTATGTGGTGATCCCATTCATAAGTATGTGAGTTGTCTAGGCACCTGCTCTATGCTTTATTTTTTACTTTCTTATTTTCATTACAAATGCACTGTTCCACTGCTAGACAGAGAGTCTATGCTCTGCTAGGCAGAGAGTAATCAATGTCCAGACAAAAGTCAGGGCAGGTAGCAATCCAAAGAGTAGTCATTGTCAAGGCAGTGTTCAGGGCAGGAGACAATCCGAAGAATCAGAACCAGAATCAGGCAGAGATTGGGTTAACTAAAAGTCTGGAATCAAAACAGGCAACACGAAGGAATCCACAAAGACTGCATCTAAAATGAGCAATGAGTAGTAGAGCTACCAGCACTATAAATGACCAGACAGCTAATCAAATGACTCCCTAGGAGCCAAGTCCTTGCAATGTGATATGGCTGTAGTGTGATTATGTGAGCACACTTTGGACAATTTACTCGGCTGCTTGGAGGTGTCCATTGCAACCGAGCAACTAGCAGAAGGGGAAATATCTTGTCGTGGAATACATCTGTGATCACTGCTCTTGACAGCAACAACTGTGTTTTAGTAATGATTATAGTTTGCCTTGTATACAGGTCTCCATTGAGGGCACTGCTTTATATATTGGTTACTAGACAGGATTTACCTTTGTATGCTAGGCACTAGAATTGTTTTACCTTTCAACAATAAACAATAAATGTTCTTAAAATTATATAACAGCCAACAGAAAATAGTTTAGCTTTGATTATTGATCACTAGAAAGGGTTCTTCCTCATATTCTGACCACCAGTTAGTAATCAGGATTTTGTACTAGTCAGCAGAAAGTGCTTAGGTTAGCTTAGTATTGGCAAAGAGTGTTCAGGTTTGTTTACTGCTCACTAAAA
Source organism: Mixophyes fleayi (assembly GCF_038048845.1). Classification (NCBI taxonomy): domain Eukaryota; kingdom Metazoa; phylum Chordata; class Amphibia; order Anura; family Limnodynastidae; genus Mixophyes; species Mixophyes fleayi. The sequence goes on from NW_027445914.1 coordinate 96,924, forward strand.
ATAACTTAAATTGATACACTAACAAGCAGAAATCAGTCTGGCTTGTGTACTAGCCAACAGAAAATAATTTTTTTTATATATTAGCCAGAAGAATGATCTTTACATTTATAAATTAGCCACCAAAATGAGCCCTTATTTGATCAGATATGACTCTCTATTGTATTGTGGTCATCAAGTACATTTTAATTTGGCCAGATATGATTAATACATATTAGAATAATTATTTTGAAATGGTGCCAAATACAATCTTATATATTTCATCCAGAGGTTGACATCTCCTAAAGTAGATTTTAATTGTGGTGGGTTACTGCATATGGCATGATCATAATGTATTACATTCCTAATATTGATGGTAGTGTATGTACAGTCCGAAAAAGAGGCTGCATAGAGCATTATAGTATACAAATCAATTAGCAGTTAGCTTGTCTCAATACAGTGTTAGATAAAGGAAAAATATGCCTGATTGGTTCTTAGGGTTTAGTGCAAATTTGCAACGAGATCCAATGTTAGTAAACAACTGTTTCAGTGTTTTATGTAAGAACTTTGTTTTGACGCTTTAAGAATTACATGGGAAAGATAGTGTATATACTTTTAACACCGTCAATCATTCTGGTCTCTTTACCACACTTTACTCCCTAGGTCTTTGCGAAACAGCTATCTCCTGGTTAGCCTTCTACCTCTCTAGCATTTCTGCTCCCAACTCTTACTTTCCCTCTATTCCTCTTTCTATTGGAGTCCCCAAGGCTCTGTCCTCAGTCCTCTGCTCTTCTCTCTCTACACCACCCCTCACTATGAATGTATTCAATCATTTGATCCCTGATACCACCTTATGCTGATGATACACATATCTATCTTTCCTCCCCTGAACTTTTTCCCTCATCCAATCCAAAGTATCTAGCTGTCGGTCTGCTGTAGCTACCCGAATTTCACAGTGCTTCCTCAAACTCAACATCTCAACATGCTATCCCCCCCAATATTTCCCTCTTGGTAGACAACATAACTTTCTATGCTGTCATCCAAGCCCGTTGCCTTGGAATCACCCTAGACTCAGTCCTCAGCTTTACCCTTGATATTCAGTCTCTCATCAAATCCTGCCACTCCCTTATTAAAGTAATTCTATCATTTTCAAATAAGCATTGCATAGGTGATTGTATTGTGTTTTTTAACGCACAAAGTGATTTATTTTAGCAGATGTAAATAGTCAACAATTCAATACATTATTATATTATGATACAGTACAGTACAGCCAATACCAAAAGATAAATACATACCGCTTGCGCTACGCTGCGCTAACCACGGGCACCAGTGGACAGTGATTCACCTTTGAATACTGTGATCAGTGAAGACTGAGGCTGGTGGGGGTGCAGCTATGATTATATATACAGTACAGTGTTACAGAGTGAACAATAGAGATGACGTAGCTTGTTTCTAAAGGTCCAGACGTTGGGTGTGTCCAGGCTAAACAGGTCATAGACTGATTCAATCTAAGGAATCCAAAGGTGGGGGTCGTCTCTCCAGGGGATGTGAGCATTTCATAGCCAGCATCATACAAAGGTTTATTCCCTAATATCAATAACTAAAGTATGCAATGTGCGATCTCTTCACCGACTGCACCGGACAGCTGCTGATGAATAGGGTTTTAATATGATACTAGACATGCCACCTTTCCTATTATCTGAACCATATATATCACTGAAGTGCACATATAATCATATTATATAAACTAATAATAAACCAAATACTATCTGCTCATAAATTACTGTGTAATGGATCCAATATGAATTACATAAATAACTAAATGTTGTAATGCGAGTGTGTACGTATGTATTTTACCATGCGATCGCCGTATGCCACGTGTAGCGTGGCATACTGAGTGCAATCGGCCAATAAAACAAAATCAACCAATATACTTTTGTTCATCCAATTATACGACTTCGACACCCTCCAATGTAACATTATGAAAATACATCCCTTCCTCTTTCAGGAAGCAACTGAAATCCTGGTCCATTCACTCATCATTTCTCATCTCGAATATTGCAACCACTTTCTAACTGGCCTTCCTGCATCTCACTTTTCTAACCTTTACTCCATCCAATGCTATGGCTAGGATCTTCTGCTACTCCTCTGAATAAATCCCTTCATTGGCTCCCTATCCATTTCAGAATTCAGTTCAAGCTCCTTACCCTCACTTACAAAGCCCTCACCAATACTTCTCCCCTTACATCTCTGTTCTTGTTGCTCCACACTGCCTCTGACCTTCATTCCAACTCACTTCGCATTACCCCCTCCCATGCTCGCTTCCAAGACTTCTGCCACACTGCCCTTTGGAACACCTTACACTGCCTCACTCTCCCACAACATTCAATACTTTCAAATGCTCACTCAAGACTCACCTTGTCAAGCTTGCCTACCCTGCCACCTCCTAACCATCCATCACCTTCTTGTTCTTCGCCTGCCATCTCCATTTTCTCCCAATTGTTCTTTCTATCCCTCACCACTTCCTCTAAAATGTAAGCTCTCAAGGACAGGGTCCTCTCTACCTATTGTTCCATGTCTGTCTACTGTCTGACTCCCTCGTACGTCCTGTCATGTCTTTTGCTGCACTCTGTGTGAGTCCCCATAGCATTACTCACACTCATCTGTGCTACCTATATGTATAACCTCATCTATTTGTTACTTGCTTCTGTATCCGGCGCTAAGGAATCTGTGGTGCCTTATAAATAACTAGATAATAATATGTGTACAAATAATTGTATGTTGTAAATACTATTACTAATAATAATAAAATATGTAGAGATAATATGATGCTAAAGATTGCGAACACTAGCTCCTTACGCCTTACTGGATATGCTTATCACAGAACTACACACTTTTACACTTTTCTTCAAAAGGCATGCCTACACCAGTCCTTTATACTACTGTACATTAACATCTAATTTTCATATAATATTTCCTGTCTCAAGACAGTAAACAATTTATTATGTCAACGCAAATATATATGTATTAAAAGTGAAGTGAATAACATTGATTGTGTCATTACAATGTGTCACATACTGAATAAAGATGGCTAGTGTTGACACAGCTCAATTTTGAGATGTGGAGTCAAAAAGCGCCTCTGGTCATTGACAGGGACCCCTGCAAGGAGGTTTGGATTTTGCTGCATGAGAAGCACAGGTCGCAGTTCTCCAAAGGTCTTTCGGACGCTGTGGCTTCCAGTTCGCTAAAATCTCACAGGTTCTCGGGATGTTTTGTTTCCATCCCTGGAGCTCAACATATTTAATAATTTGACGTTCCTCTGGAAGCCTTGTCCGAAAACGACCTGAAGAAAATTGACAAAACAAATATTAGAATGGCTAAAAAACATTTTAATAGTGCATAATCAAAGGGCTGTCAATCTTGTATGGGTTTGAATTAAAGAAATCCAACACATTATTTAGCCTTTTTAGGGGAAACAATTTAGTTTTAGAAACAAAAGAATGTAGAATTTCTTACCAATAATATCCTCCATTCGCATCTTATTCTGCGCCTTCCGCCACTTGTCGTAGCAAAAACGACCTCTAGGAAGTTGCAGGCACTCTTTAAGAGGTGGAACTTCACGGTCCATGAGAAGGGGATATGTCAGGATGAATGACGAGTATACATCATCTTTCATCCTTTTTTGGGGAGATTGGGGTACCTCAACATCATCTTCCTCTTCTACCTCTCGGTTTCTTTTGGTCGAAGAAGATTCAGCAGTTCTGAAAATTCAAAGTCAATGTTATATGTGTTTCTGGACAATGAATTATAGTGCAGTTTCCCCTAATAATATATTTACTTTGTCGATGCTTGAGGTGGTTCCTTGGGAATCGTGCTATTTATCATTTCTGAGGCCATCACCAGGTCCTCTATGTTTTTCATCCGATAAAACCGCTCTGCGGTGGCATCCGAATGTGATAAATACTTGGCAAATGCACTCTTTTGGCCATCCGAGAACTTAGAGGACACATAAGTTTCCATAACGCGGCGGATTTCCTGGCTTGTGATGGGTTTCAGATTAAATCTAGAAAGGGAAAATAAAGTATAGTAAAGTAATGAAAATGTTAAGAGTATGGTAGCAAAATTGACCAATGTTTTTGCGTATCTCCAATGTGTTTATCCCCCCATGAGAAATGTAATATAGCTATGTTACGTGCAGATAAACAAGTCATCTTCACTTACTTTTGGTGGAACCTTGAGAGGTCATTGGATGCATTATATATTTTTTCACCCGTTGTTGAGATGAAAAAATATGCGCTGTCCTGGTTGTTCTTGAAGAATGTGGTTCTGATCTTCTTGAAATAAACATCAAACCACTGAAAGGAAAGAGAAACAAATGTTACCTTTGCAGACACAATAGTTACTTGAATGACATGTCATATCTATTTATTTATTTTTTAATGAAAGGAATCTTATTTACTTTTTCAAAATCATAAAATTTGAGGTAAAACACTTTACTTTCAAATTTGATACAAAATACAGAGCTATCTCATACCCCTGGGAAAATATGTATATTATACATATATTTCTATATAACACTATATCATATATATATATATATATATATATATATATATATATATATATATGCCAAACAAGTTGTGTTTTTTTAAGACTTTTTAGAAATTGTAACGTCTAAAGACACTGCACAGATTAGCTAGTTTACAGTTGTGTACATATGGAGGAGTGTTGGACAAGGGATATTCCTTGTGGCTTAGAATATACTAGAAGAGGTACATTAGAAAAATACAAATATTTGATACGCACCATTTCCTCATCCTGCTGAAGTACAAAAGTAGCAACTTGCTGCGTGGATGTCTTATGGTTCTTCACACCAACAACAGTAGTGTTTACCACTTCATCTCCAAGATTGCGCTGATGGCGTTTCCTTTGCAGCCACTCAGTCACCTGCAGATGATAAAGTCATTTAACTTATCTACAGTTTACCTGGAGGAAACAGAGGTCAGGTATTAGGGTGTTACTTACTGTCATGTTCTGCACTACACCCGGTCGTTGCAGGTGCTTGAGAATGACCACAGCCTCCAGATAGTAGAGGATTGTCAGCTTCTCTTTTTCCTCAAGCTTCTGATCTGTTTTAGCTTTCTCAATGGCTTCAAGAAATCCAGGCTTTGCCACCGCCAGAAGCTTACGGTACTCCTCTGGGGGTTTAATGTCATCACTCAGCAAGTCGTACCTGTAAATAATACATACAAGAATGATTACACATGCAGCAGTTATAATATAATTGTACAATAATGTAGGACAGCCGAGGAGCTGTTGTAGGTACCTAGACACCCTGACTGTTGCAGTGCACAGTTTCTACCTAGAGCTTATGTGTATCTTTTGAATAGTTATTTAAAAGCAATTTCCTTTACCCTTGTCGGAGAGGTCTATGAGGAACAAAACTATGTATACCTGAAGTAAAACTGTGCCTGCCCCTGAATCCGTGCTTGAGTGTTACCTTTTTGCCACGATCTCCTTTGAGACGGCTTTATTGATGGCCCCTTGGATGTCCTTTGAAGCCTTTCAATCTTTTATGAATCGGACAAACAGGTCCTTGTTTTGAAGCACCAGGTTGGTGGATGTGATCTGGTACTGAACAAACCTCTTCAAGCTCTTAAGATAGTTTGCAGCAGTCTGGTTCGTTAGTCCAGTTTCTCTAAGCTTATTAAAATACTGGATTGTTTTTTCAATGTCCAGTACAAAATCCAAGGAGACTTTTGTGCTGTCCATGTAGAACAAGTACCTTGCGACATTTTCCACCTCAGATTAAAAAGAGAGAAAAATGAGATTAAATACCATGCTGAAATAAAATGAAGCTGATATAAAGTACATTCCAATAACAGCAACCAATACTATGGGTTCTATATAGGAAAGTAATGTTGTATACAGTGTACGGGATATTAAGAGAAAAATGGTAATGTTTATATGTAGGCATGGAGCGCGAGTCTGTTGTATATAAAGGACCCATCACTGAACATTACTGACTATGCAACATATAAATGGCTGATGATTATGATAGGAAATACAAGATAATGTAATTGTTTATTACTACTAAAATTTGTACCTCCTGCTGGCAATTTGGTACATTCAAGGTATGTGTCAAGTGCTTTTGGAATCCTTTAAGGATGGGATGCTCCTTGCTGTGTTTGTCGTACAAACCAGCTTCAGACATCTTCTTCCTTAGTGGAACACTCCAGTTTGGTGCGTTATCACTGGAATTAAAGACAAACAAAACAAGTTATATTATCATTGCGTCCAAATATTGGTAACAAATGAAGCCCAATGATAGAGAGAGTGAGAAACGAAGGAACAAATGTATGATCCACTTTACTTACATTGCTTGATTTTCATTATGAATTTCATCATCATCTTCCCCATCTGTATCAACATTAACTGATGGACGTCTGTCCTTAATTTGGTTGTGTTTTTGCAGAGGCCTAAGGACACATTATGTAACAAATAAGAAATGAACAGGTTATATAAATAAATGGTGATGATGATGATAATACAAGGCCCTGACAATTCTGCAAATTATAAGAATGGGTGGGGGGGGGGGGGGTAGCATTGACAGGTGCAAGATATATTATCAGTTATCTTATAAATAGTAATACTATTAATTATTACATTGTTGCTTTAATGGAAACCTGAAGTTATGTGAAGCTATGGAAACAGATTGTAATTAGAAATAACCAATACAATCTTTACAGACCGTGCTGGGGTTGGTGAGGGTTTTCCTTTAACGTAAACTCCAGACTGCTCAAAAAACCTGACCAGCTCCTCCATGTGTGCCGCACTGAAGGTTCTGAATCTGTTGTCAGTATAGTTAACTATGCTGAGCTTTTCCAACATCTTCCTCATGTTGGAACGAGCTTCCTCTACCAAAATGGGGATGCTTGAAGGATCTGCCTTCTTCTGGCACACTCGTTGGAGATGGACTGATAAATTTGTGTCTAGTTTCTCACAGAACTTGCAGACCAGTGGAGTTCTGTGAGACCTGCCAAAAAAGCAAAATATTAGTTTTTCAAAGACGACATTATATACAATGTACTAAATAAATGATAGCTAGAATCTGGTTGCTATAAGCAACATCTCAAACTCAGTTTACTATCCCTATGTGTTTTGCCCCCAAAAAATATATGGCCTGCCAACTTTGGGGCCAAAAAAAAGCTCTTTGGGGGCCAAAACGCGTTTCGGGGTCGTCTCGTTCATCTGAGCATAATTTTTTTGTATGGAGGTATTTTTAAAGGTTCAAACCGGAAAATCCGTCTCAAAGGGTGGAAAATGATTTTCCCAAAGTCGGCCATCTTGAGGCTCAGAGCGACCGGCATGGTTTGCCCTGCGGTTTGACCGCGAAACAGGAGCGGGGGGCCAAGAACCATTTTAAAGCACCGTTCAGCTTGCGATTTCCACTGGTTTTTGCTGCGCGGTCACTCAAAAGCATAAAAGGCTAACGCTGGAAAACGCGTTTTGTCAAAAACAAAGTCGCTATTCATCTCCGGGATTGCAAAAAGCTTCATTCTGGCCTTTGTGCCGACGCGTCAGGACAAATATTACATTTCTTATGATTAATATTTCGTCAAGCGTGGTGCATATTTTTAAAAAAAGTCTGTGGTATCGATTAACAATTATGTCGCTGGAAGACTGACGACACAGCGATATAAGAGCAAGGGAAAAAAGTACATTTCAAACAATATTTAGTGGCCCAATTTATGCTTAAAAATTCTTCGCAGGGGACAAAGCCAAGGTGCTCACCTCATCTGGTACATCTGCTTTTTTCACAAAGCGAAAAATATACTTTATAACAAATTCCCTAGGAAAATTTGAGTAGGCATCTCGGTTTGACGGCGGACTGGTTAAGATAAAAAAAAATTTTTTAAAAAGCAAGCTTGGAAACGCGATAAACGCTGGTCTTAACAAATATAATTAATAAGAAAAGAAAAGTTCGCGACGCTTGAATATTGTTTTTTTCAAACTTCAAAACCAGATTCAGACAAGCTTTTGCGTCAGGCTTCCGATTGTACAAAAAATTTTCGTTTAGGCGCAAAAAGCGCCGATACTCAAGGATTACGCCAACAGTGATACCCTACTGGAGTGCATAAGACCACGAAGGCACCTCGTTCAGCAGGGCTGAACTCCGCAGTGCAAGGCCCTAGAAATGCCAAGGAGAATTCTTTGAACAGAGGAGGGTTGGGGCTACAAGATCTCTTTTGGGAACGTGGGCCCCTGGGGCCCCGGGATGGACAAGCATTTTTTTTAAAGGTTTTACATGATCACTGGATACCCTATATACCTGGATACCCTATATTCATCATCTCATATCTAAGGGACCCTTGGTCCCCTAGGCTATATAGAGGGGTCATAATTTAAAGGAGAGTCTCAGCTCTTTCAGGGTACCACTGGAATTGTAATAGACCCAGGAGAGCAAGAGATATCGACATTCATATCGTCCTATTACGTCTTAAGGCCTTACCGACAAAACTGCACATGCTAGAGGCATTTTCTTGCTGTTATAGGTCCAAGAGTATCCCAGACTCTGGCTTTGGCCTTAAACTTTAGCAGACAATCTCAGCTTTCAGAAGACATTGAAAGCTAATCAATAGCCCCTCCAGAATCGGAGAAATCGAGGTTTCAGCCCCCCACCCCTGCTTCCAGAAAGGTAGGCCTGAAAAGGGTGGATGGGGGAACATCATTCAGTTGGGCATAACTTTGCAGTGCAAGGCCGTAGAGAAGCGAGGAAGGACTCCTTGGAAAGAGGAGGGTGGGGGCTTCAAGTTCTCTATTAGGCACCTGGGCCTTTGGGGCCCTTGGAAGGGCCAGACTCACTTTAAGTTGTTGAAGGTTTTATGACAGCTATTGCAAGGTGCTAGCGCCCTTGGCTCAATGCAATTCCCTTCCTGGGGACCCACAATTATGAGACTGGTACAGTTGAACAGGGGGGACTCTGAAGTGTATGCGGTTTAAATTCGGCATCACTGACCCATTTGTAAGCGGAGAAACACCTCTTGAATATTATCAATCACAGGCGGCATAAAGCCCCAGGAGGCTTATACCTGGAAACCCTATATTCATCATCTCATATCTCAGGCCCCCTTAGTCCCCTAGGCTATATAGAGGGGTCATAATTTAAAGGAGAGTCCCAGCTCTTTCAGGGTACCACTGGAATTGTAATAAACCCAGGAGAGCAAGAGATATCGACATTCATATCGTCCTATTACGTCTTAAGGCCTTACCGACACAACTGCACATGCTAGAGGCATTTTCTTGCTCTTATGGGTCCAAGAGTATCCCAGACTCTGGCTTTGGCCTTAAACTTTAGCAGACAATCCCATCTTTCAGGGAACATTGAAAGCTAATCAATAGCCCCTCCAGAATCGGAGAAATCGAGGTTTCAGCCCCCCACCCCTGCTTCCAGAAAGGTAGGCCTGAAATGGGTGGATGGGGAAACATCATTCAGTTGGGCATAACTCTGCAGTGCAAGGCCGTAGAGAAGTGAGGTAGGACTCCTTGGAAAGAGGAGGGTGGGGGCTTCAAGTTCTCTATTAGGCACCTGGGCCTTTGGGGCCCTTGGAAGGGCCAGACTCACTTTAGGTTGTTGAAGGTTTTATGAGAGCTATTGCAAGGTACTAGCGCCCTTGGCTCAATGCAATGCCCTTCCTGGGGACCCACAATTATGAGACTGGTACAGTTGAACAGGGGGGACTCTGAAGTGTATGCGGTTAAAATTTGGCATCACTGACCCATTTGTAAGCGGAGAAACACCCCTTGAATATTATCAATCACAGGCGGCATAAAGCCCCAGGAGGCTTATACCTGGATACCCTATATTCATCATCTCATATCTCAGGCCCCCTTAGTCCCCTAGGCTATATAGAGGGGTCATAATTTAAAGGAGAGTCCCAGCTCTTTCAGGGTACCACTGGAATTGTAATAAACCCAGGAGAGCAAGAGATATCGACATTCATATCGTCCTATTACGTCTTAAGGCCTTACCGACAAAACTGCACATGCTAGAGGCATTTTCTTGCTCTTATGGGTCCAAGAGTATCCCAGACTCTGGCTTTGGCCTTAAACTTTAGCAGACAATCCCATCTTTCAGGGAACATTGAAAGCTAATCAATAGCCCCTCCAGAATCGGAGAAATCGAGGTTTCAGGCCCCCACCCCTGCTTCCAGAAAGGTAGGCCTGAAAAGGGTGGATGGGGGAACATCATTCAGTTGGGCATAACTCTGCAGTGCAAGGCCGTAGAGAAGTGAGGAAGGACTCCTTGGAAAGAGGAGGGTGGGGGCTTCAAGTTCTCTATTAGGCACCTGGGCCTTTGGGGCCCTTGGAAGGGCCAGACTCACTTTAATTTGTTGAAGGTTTTATGACAGCTATTGCAAGGTGCTAGCGCCCTTGGCTCAATGCAATGCCCTTCCTGGGGACCCACAATTATGAGACTGGTACAGTTGAACAGGGGGGACTCTGAAGTGTATGCGGTTTAAATTCGGCATCACTGACCCATTTGTAAGCGGAGAAACACCCCTTGAATATTATCAATCACAGGCGGCATAAAGCCCCAGGAGGCTTATACCTGGATACCCTATATTCATCATCTCATATCTCAGGCCCCCTTAGTCCTCCAGGCTTTATAGAGGGGTCATAATTTAAAGGAGAGTCTCAGCTCTTTCAGGGTACCACTGGAATTGTAATAGACCCAGGAGAGCAAGAGATATCGACATTCATATCGTCCTATTACGTCTTCAGGCCTTACCGACAAAACTGCACATGCTAGAGGCATTTTCTTGCTGTTATGGGTCCAAGAGTATCCCAGACTCTGGCTTTGGCCTTAAACTTTAGCAGACAATCTCAGCTTTCAGGGGACATTGAAAGCTAATCAATAGCCCCTCCAGAATCGGAGAAATCGAGGTTTCAGCCACCCACCCCTGCTTCCAGAAAGGTAGGCCTGAAAAGGGTGGATGGGGGAACATCATTCAGTTGGGCATAACTTTGCAGTGCAAGGCCGTAGAGAAGTGAGGAAGGACTCCTTGGAAAGAGGAGGGTGGGGGCTTCAAGTTCTCTATTAGGCACCTGGGCCTTTGGGGCCCTTGGAAGGGCCAGACTCACTTTAATTTGTTGAAGGTTTTATGACAGCTATTGCAAGGTGCTAGCGCCCTTGGCTCAATGCAATGCCCTTCCTGGGGACCCACAATTATGAGACTGGTACAGTTGAACAGGGGGGACTCTGAAGTGTATGCAGTTTAAATTCGGCATCACTGACCCATTTGTAAGCGGAGAAACACCCCTTGAATATTATCAATCACAGGCGGCATAAAGCCCCAGGAGGCTTATACCTGGATACCCTATATTCATCATCTCATATCTCAGGCCCCCTTAGTCCTCCAGGCTTTATAGAGGGGTCATAATTTAAAGGAGAGTCTCAGCTCTTTCAGGGTACCACTGGAATTGTAATAGACCCAGGAGAGCAAGAGATATCGACATTCATATCGTCCTATTCCGTCTTAAGGCCTTACCGACAAAACTGCACATGCTAGAGGCATTTTCTTGCTGTTATGGGTCCAAGAGTATCCCAGACTCTGGCTTTGACCTTAAACTTTAGCAGACAATCCCATCTTTCAGGGAACATTGAAAGCTAATCAATAGCCCCTCCAGAATCGGAGAAATCGAGGTTTCAGCCCCCCACCCCTGCTTCCAGAAAGGTAGGCCTGAAAAGGGTGGATGGGGGAACATCATTCAGTTGGGCATAACTCTGCAGTGCAAGGCCGTAGAGAAGTGAGGAAGGACTCCTTGGAAAGAGGAGGGTGGGGGCTTCAAGTTCTCTATTAGGCACCTGGGCCTTTGGGGCCCTTGGAAGGGCCAGACTCACTTTAAGTTGTTGACGGTTTTATGAGAGCTATTGCAAGGTGCTAGCGCCCTTGGCTCAATGCAGTGTCCTTCCTGGGGACCCACAATTATGAGACTGGTACAGTTGAACAGGGGGGACTCTGAAGTGTATGCGGTTTAAATTTGGCATCACTGACCCATTTGTAAGCGGAGAAACACCCCTTCAAAATTATCAATCACAGGCGGCATAAAGCCCCAGGAGGCTGATACCTGGATACCCTATATTCATCATTTCATATCTCAGGCCCCCTTAGTCCCCTAGGCTATATAGAGGGGTCATAATTTAAAGGAGAGTCCCAGCTCTTTCAGGGTACCACTGGAATTGTAATAAACCCAGGAGAGCAAGAGATATCGACATTCATATCGTCCTATTACGTCTTAAGGCCTTACCGACAAAACTGCACATGCTAGAGGCATTTTCTTGCTCTTATGGGTCCAAGAGTATCCCAGACTCTGGCTTTGGCCTTAAACTTTAGCAGACAATCCCATCTTTCAGGGAACATTGAAAGCTAATCAATAGCCCCTCCAGAATCGGAGAAATCGAGGTTTCAGCCCCCCACCCCTGCTTCCAGAAAGGTAGGCCTGAAAAGGGTGGATGGGGGAACATCATTCAGTTGGGCATAACTCTGCAGTGCAAGGCCGTAGAGAAGTGAGGAAGGACTCCTTGGAAAGAGGAGGGTGGGGGCTTCAAGTTCTCTATTAGGCACCTGGGCCTTTGGGGCCCTTGGAAGGGCCAGACTCACTTTAATTTGTTGAAGGTTTTATGACAGCTATTGCAAGGTGCTAGCGCCCTTGGCTCAATGCAATGCCCTTCCTGGGGACCCACAATTATGAGACTGGTACAGTTGAACAGGGGGGACTCTGAAGTGTATGCGGTTTAAATTCGGCATCACTGACCCATTTGTAAGCGGAGAAACACCCCTTGAATATTATCAATCACAGGCGGCATAAAGCCCCAGGAGGCTTATACCTGGATACCCTATATTCATCATCTCATATCTCAGGCCCCCTTAGTCCTCCAGGCTTTATAGAGGGGTCATAATTTAAAGGAGAGTCTCAGCTCTTTCAGGGTACCACTGGAATTGTAATAGACCCAGGAGAGCAAGAGATATCGACATTCATATCGTCCTATTACGTCTTAAGGCCTTACCGACAAAACTGCACATGCTAGAGGCATTTTCTTGCTGTTATGGGTCCAATAGTATCCCAGACTCTGGCTTTGGCCTTAAACTTTAGCAGACAATCTCAGCTTTCAGGGGACATTGAAAGCTAATCAATAGCCCCTCCAGAATCGGAGAAATCGAGGTTTCAGCCACCCACCCCTGCTTCCAGAAAGGTAGGCCTGAAAAGGGTGGATGGGGGAACATCATTCAGTTGGGCATAACTTTGCAGTGCAAGGCCGTAGAGAAGTGAGGAAGGACTCCTTGGAAAGAGGAGGGTGGGGGCTTCAAGTTCTCTATTAGGCACCTGGGCCTTTGGGGCCCTTGGAAGGGCCAGACTCACTTTAATTTGTTGAAGGTTTTATGACAGCTATTGCAAGGTGCTAGCGCCCTTGGCTCAATGCAATGCCCTTCCTGGGGACCCACAATTATGAGACTGGTACAGTTGAACAGGGGGGACTCTGAAGTGTATGCGGTTTAAATTCGGCATCACTGACCCATTTGTAAGCGGAGAAACACCCCTTGAATATTATCAATCACAGGCGGCATAAAGCCCCAGAAGGCTTATACCTGGATACCCTATATTCATCATGTCATATCTCAGGCCCCCTTAGTCCTCCAGGCTTTATAGAGGGGTCATAATTTAAAGGAGAGTCTCAGCTTTTCAGGGTACCACTGGAATTGTAATAGACCCAGGAGAGCAAGAGATATCGACATTCATATTGTCCTATTACGTCCTAAGGCCTTACCGACAAAACTGCACATGCTAGAGGCATTTTCTTGCTGTTATGGGTCCAATAGTATCCCAGACTCTGGCTTTGGCCTTAAACTTTAGCAGACAATCTCAGCTTTCAGGGGACATTGAAAGCTAATCAATAGCCCCTCCAGAATCGGAGAAATCGAGGTTTCAGCCACCCACCCCTGCTTCCAGAAAGGTAGGCCTGAAAAGGGTGGATGGGGGAACATCATTCAGTTGGGCATAACTTTGCAGTGCAAGGCCATAGAGAAGTGAGGAAGGACTCCTTGGAAAGAGGAGGGTGGGGGCTTCAAGTTCTCTATTAGGCACCTGGGCCTTTGGGGCCCTTGGAAGGGCCAGACTCACTTTAGGTTGTTGAAGGTTTTATGAGAGCTATTGCAAGGTACTAGCGCCCTTGGCTCAATGCAGTGCCCTTCCTGGGGACCCACAATTATGAGACTGGTACAGTTGAACAGGGGGGACTCTGAAGTGTATGCGGTTTAAATTCGGCATCACTGACCCATTTGTAAGCGGAGAAACACCCCTTGAATATTATCAATCACAGGCGGCATAAAGCCCCAGGAGGCTTATACCTGGATACCCTATATTCATCATCTCATATCTCAGGCCCCCTTAGTCCTCCAGGCTTTATAGAGGGGTCATAATTTAAAGGAGAGTCTCAGCTCTTTCAGGGTACCACTGGAATTGTAATAGACCCAGGAGAGCAAGAGATATCGACATTCATATTGTCCTATTACGTCCTAAGGCCTTACCGACAAAACTGAACATGCTAGAGGCATTTTCTTGCTGTTATGGGTCCAAGAGTATCCCAGACTCTGGCTTTGGCCTTAACCTTTAGCAGATAATCTCAGCTTTCAGGGGACATTGAAAGCTAATCAATAGCCCCTCCAGAATCTGAGAAATCGAGGTTTCAGCCACCCACCCCTGCTTCCAGAAAGGTAGGCCTGAAAAGGGTGGATGGGGGAACATCATTCAGTTGGGCATAACTTTGCAGTGCAAGGCCGTAGAGAAGTGAGGAAGGACTCCTTGGAAAGAGGAGGGTGGGGGCTTCAAGTTCTCTATTAGGCACCTGGGCCTTTGGGGCCCTTGGAAGGGCCAGACTCACTTTAAGTTGTTGAAGGTTTTATGAGAGCTATTGCAAGGTGCTAGCGCCCTTGGCTCAATGCAGTGTCCTTCCTGGGGACCCACAATTATGAGACTGGTACAGTTGAACAGGGGGGACTCTGAAGTGTATGCGGTTTAAATTTGGCATCACTGACCCATTTGTAAGCGGAGAAACACCCCTTCAAAATTATCAATCACAGGCGGCATAAAGCCCCAGGAGGCTGATACCTGGATACCCTATATTCATCATTTCATATCTCAGGCCCCCTTAGTCCCCTAGGCTATATAGAGGGGTCATAATTTAAAGGAGAGTCCCAGCTCTTTCAGGGTACCACTGGAATTGTAATAGACCCAGGAGAGCAAGAGATATCGACATTCATATTGTCCTATTACGTCCTAAGGCCTTACCGACAAAACTGCACATGCTAGAGGCATTTTCTTGCTGTTATGGGTCCAAGAGTATCCCAGACTCTGGCTTTGGCCTTAAACTTTAGCAGACAATCTCAGCTTTCAGGGGACATTGAAAGCTAATCAATAGCCCCTCCAGAATCGGAGAAATCGAGGTTTCAGCCCCCCACCCCTGCTTCCAGAAAGGTAGGCCTGAAAAGGGTGGATGGGGAAACATCATTTAGTTGGGCATAACTCTGCAGTGCAAGGCCGTAGAGAAGCGAGGAAGGACTCCTTGGAAAGAGGAGGGTGGGGGCTTCAAGTTCTCTATTAGGCACCTGGGCCTTTGGGGCCCTTGGAAGGGCCAGACTCACTTTAATTTGTTGAAGGTTTTATGACAGCTATTGCAAGGTGCTAGCGCCCTTGGCTCAATGCAATGCCCTTCCTGGGGACCCACAATTATGAGACTGGTACAGTTGAACAGGGGGGACTCTGAAGTGTATGCGGTTTAAATTCGGCATCACTGACCCATTTGTAAGCGGAGAAACACCCCTTGAATATTATCAATCAAGCTCCTTACACTTACCTTCAAGGCTCTCTCCAACTCCACTGCTCCCTACATCTCCAACCTTATTTCCATCCACGCTCCATCCCGCCCTCTGCGTTCGGCTAATGACCGTCGCCTCACCTCCCCCCTGGTCACCTCCTCCCATGCTCGCATCTAAGACTTCTCCCGCGCTGCCCCCCTTCACTGGAACCAGCTCCCCCGCTCCATCAGAACATCCCCCAACTTGTCCAGCTTCAAACGGGCCTTAAAAACCCACCTCTTCCTCAAAGCCTTCCAGTCCCCCACCTAACCGACCTCCTTCCAGCCTCCCACCTACCGCCGTCCCTATCCTGCCCTCCTCCTGCCTCCCTCCTCTTAATTCTCCTCTCCCCCCTCTCCCTCTCTCCGTTCTCCCCCTTTCCTCCTCCCACCCTTGTGTCTCTGTCCGTCCTACCCTCCCCTTAGATTGTACGCTCCTTTGAGCAGGGCCTCCTCTCCTCCTGTTCTCCACCACCTTAACTCTGCTCTCCAGCTCCTTGTCTCTTCCGTGGGGTCCTCCTGCCCCTCTAGCTTCACCGCAGGGGGCTCTCACCTTTCATCTAGCTGTACTTTGAGCTTCTGAGTTACTGTGCTTTTTGTTAACTGTACCGTGCTGTCTCACCCTGTATCGCGTCTCTGTATGTCCCTGTACGGCGCCACGGATACCTAGTGGCGCCTTATAAATAAAAATTAATAATAATAATAATAATAATAATCACAGGCGGCATAAAGCCCCAGAAGGCTTATACCTGGATACCCTATATTCATCATGTCATATCTCAGGCCCCCTTAGTCCTCCAGGCTTTATAGAGGGGTCATAATTTAAAGGAGAGTCTCAGCTCTTTCAAATGTTTGTAAATTAGAAAAGAATTGTTATGATTTAACACTCGGTTAAAGTCCAAGTCTGACAGGCCCACTGATCCACTGGGAATTCAAATGTAATTTAGGTTGTGTATACTAATACATCAGTGCGGAAGAACTAGTCTAATCCTCTGTTTGTAAGAAGGGCACACAATTCATTTCATCCTGCCAACAGTTTAGACCATATATTTGTGGTAACAATGTACTTTGACAACCACCTCCATGGAGGCAGCTGTTACTTTGACTGTAGCCAGCTGATTGTAAGGAAGCAGCAATAATGTCCTCTAGGAAAGTGCAGGCATTCTAAGGTGGAGGTTCATCGTCCATGTGAAGGGGATGTGTCAGGATAAATGATCTTTCATACTTTCTGGGGGAGTTTGTTGTACCTCATCTTCCTCTTCCACCTCCTGTTTTCTTTTGCTTGAAGTCGATTCAGCATTTATGAGAATACAAAGTCAATGGCCCCAGTGGGTCAGGTGTTATGTTTCTGGACAGTCATTTATACTGCAGTTTCATCTTTTGAACAGTCATCTATATTGAGCTATTATGTGTGTGCATGTATGTATGTGTATATATATATATATATATATATATATATATATATATATATATATATATATATATATATATTATAATAATTTTTATTTTTTTTTATTAGAATCATATTGTACATGTATGCTATGTGTTTGAAGGAAGGGTTAGGGTCACTGTAATAAGATTGTAGTACGATTTTCAGCAGTGTCACAATAGCTGCAGTGAGATGAACTAGTAGACAGGTTTAATCAGCAGCGTTTGCACTGTCTATTGGTGCTGCTGAGTTGTCACAGGTTGGACAACACTGATCTAGCCCATAGCATTTGATTAGTCTATTAGTGAAAGCTGTAGGTAACAGCTGGTATTAGGAAGTGGAATGTGATTGGTTCATGTGCTATTCCTTGTGTTTAAAAGGACAGCTCATACCTGTGCTAACAATGGCTGGATATTGACACATTTGGTAAGAGGTCTAAGGGACACAAAATCTGTTTTGAAATGTATTTTGGATTTTTGAATTAAATACACTGGGCCTGATTCATTAGGGGAAGTTAGCCACTATTTAATTTGTAACCTTTGCATTATAGCTGAACAAATATTTAATATGATGTAGCACTTACCCTTGTGTATCAAACCATTGTCCTATAGATTGTAATTTTTTTTGTGTGTTAGTAAATTTTCTGGAAATTATTTTATTTTGCACATAAGTTAAATACTGGCTGTTCTTTCAAGTAGCACATAGTCTGTGTGACACAGATACTTGAAAACTTATTTGTGCACTGAAATTTAAAGTGGATCTAGGAAATGAGCCAGTGTTTTCTTTATGTGCAAAATAAACTAATATGCACCCCTTGCATTGTAACATGATTTTGTCCAGAAAACTCACTAAAGTGAATTATCCACCCCCCCTCCCAGTGTCAGTACATGCCCTCATGTTCTAATACTTCTCTTCCTTTGTAGAATGTTTAACTCCTGCACCTTGTTCAAACCCTTGATATATTTAAATGTTTCTATTATCCTTTCTCTTCTGTGCTCAAAACTATACATATCACACATAACGCATAATAGTGCAAAAGACAATGTCTTGTTCCCCCCCCCCATACACTAGAAGTCCCCCCCCCCATACACTAGAAGTCCCCCCCCCCATACACTAGAAGTCCCCCCCCCATACACTAGAAGTCCCCCCCCCATACACTAGAAGTCCCCCCCCCCATACACTAGAAGTCCCCCCCCCCATACACTGCAGGCCCCCCCCCCATTTACAGCAGGCCCCCCATGTTTTGTGCACGCACCCCACCCCCCACATTTTGTGCGCGCACCCCACCCCCCACATTTTGTGCGTGCACCCCACCCCCCACATTTTGTGCGTGCACCCCACCCCCCACATTTTGTGCGTGCACCCCACCCCCCACATTTTGTGCGTGCACCCCACCCCCCACATTTTGTGCGTGCACCCCCCACATTTTGTGAGTGCACCCCCCACATTTTGTGCCTGCACCCTCCCCACCCACTTTATGCACCTGCCCTGCCCCCCACCACTTTTTATTTGCACAAATGTGTTTTTTTTTAATTTTTTAATTTTAATTTTTAAATAAATAAAGATATGTTAAGCTAACAAATTCTGTGGCGCTTTACCATCATGTTGCTTTTTCCAGAGACCAGACCCCCCCCCCCAGGTGTGTGCCTGCCCCCCTCCATCACTCTGTGCCATTCTGCCACCACCTTCATCACTACAGGGGCTATCACACTCTCATTACATTGCCACAAGCCCCCTGTGCCAGCACACACATTACTGTGCCCCCTTAAGATCACACTGCTCACTCCACTGCAGAGAGACTTTACAGGCTCAAGACTGGTGAGCGAGATTGGAAGGAGAAGTGACCCAGAGGAGAACAGACCAAGCTGTTCAAGGTGAGTCCCTGATGTTTCCTTACATCAGTACATTCTCCATGGCTGCACCTTTATTCTCCTGTGTCTGTTTCTAAAATCTCCTCTGTTATAATTTCTTGTGTCATATTCATTATACATGTCCAAACAGGGAAGGTCTTCAAGACTCTGTAGGTATACCGAGGGATGAAGACTTCCAGAAGCTGCGGAGACAGTTCCCTGTGATAGCTGATGGACGTGGGCCACAGTTAAGGGACTACAGACTCCTATCACTCAAGATCAACAGCATAAGAAAATATGGTAAATAAGAATTTATACTAAATTTTAGGTAATAATGAAATTAGTGATTCTGCTTTATAAGGTTTCACAGGAAATGTTATATGTACAGTGTCTGTGAGAAGCTAAGAAACAAAGAAATGCTCAGCTTTTCAAAGACAACTTTTATATGTAGAGCCCTGTATATAGTCACTAAGAGTGTCAGCTCCCTGGGAGAGGGTTCATGGTCAGAGGCCAAGTGAGACTGAGCTATCTGTACAGCGCTGCGGTATATAAATATATGATGTGTGCCTCTAACAGGAGAGAGATATGGGAGCTAAAAGCCACCAGGTCACATGTGACCTCCCCATTAATATTATGTCCATATGACCTTTATACACTGTGCAGGAGGAGACAGGAGATGTATATAGGAGCTGTATATATTTACTTATCACTGCAACACTTTGAAAAGTGTGTGTGTGTATATATGTGTGTATATATGTGTATATATATGTGTATATATATGTGTATATATATGTATATATATATGTGTATATATATGTGTATATATATGTGTATATATATATATGTGTATATATATATATATATATATATATACTTTTTTTTTTTTTTTCATATATTCACATAGATGGTAATAAAAATATATATTTGACAACTGGTGATAATACATAATAAACTATTAATAATAAATGACCAACTGTTAATAAACATATTTAAAAGAAAATTCATTTAGCAAAAAATAAAATTTTAAACCAGGACAGTCCACCAAAAAACTAATCGTCTAAGTCGGCCCCTTCCCCTCCAAAAGAGGCTTTTTAACTCCATAGTCAAATAGAAGTTCCACCCCAGGACCGATGTATTGTCGCTGTGAGGTTACTGGGTTTAATTATGTTTTTATAGTCCACAGTTTGTAAGAAACTGGCTTAATGTTGTACTTGTTTCTAGAGTGATTCTTTTTTTTTTTTTTTTTTTTTGCCAAAAGTTGCTTTGAGGTGCAAGTGACAACTGTACGGTGCACTTATTGTGTCCACACACAACGCTATTCCTTGGAATCTTTAAAACAAAGCAGGTGCCCCATTGCTTCCTATGGGATTATCTTCATTCTTTTATCCCCTTCATCATTATATATTAAAGATCCATGAGAGTCACATAAGATTTCCCTTTCCGAACCCAAACTGGTGGCAACCAGTTTGTCTTCTTTATTTTAATCTGGAAACATTGCCGGACCCTTCCATTTGTGATGAAAGACCAGATATTGTTATTTTGGTTACTCAGACACTGTGGCTTTCAGTTGGGTCCTGCGGGGGGACCCTGTCGCCAGCTGACGGACTCTGGAACAGAAAAAAAAAGCAGGGCCCTGTCGTCCGGGCTGGGGATGTTTTGTGTCCATCTCTGGTGCTTAACGTACCGAAGAATCTGATGTTCTTCTGGAAGCAGTCAAAAAAATATTTGGCCTATTTGGAGGAACAATTTAGTTTTTGAAACAAAAGAATGCAGAATTTCCTACAAATAATATCCTCCATGCACATCTTATTCTGCACCTTTCACCAGAATAAGCAGCACAGACATCAGCATCCATCCATTCTGTGCATGCTCCAGAAGTAGTCATCTAAATGTATTTTGCTGAAATATATTACAATTTCCATGACTGTCCACCTGTCAGTCAATTAGTGACAAATGTTTGTAAATTAGAAAATAAGTGTTTAGTCCATTTGCACCGGACTGAAGTTTCTGAATCTGACGTTGCCATATTCCACTTGGCTCAGCTTCTCCAACATCTTCCTCATGTTGGAATGAGCTTCCTCTACCAAAATAGTGATCTGTCTTCTTCTGGCACACTCTTTGCAGATGCACTTTACACAAATCTATCACAGAACTTGCAGTAAATTTGACATGCTAATGGCACACAAACTGAATGAGTATTTTTTTTATAATATGTATTTGTTAAATGGAACAATTTAAGTACCCCTTTGTTCGAAGCACTATGAAACAGTACTTGGGGCAGGCCGTAGGGTCAGCAAATATCCAATAACGTATGAAACTTTGAACAGAACATGCCACACTAGAAATTATAAACTTGTCTGCAAGTTATGTGATATGGCACCTTCTTTCATCCTTTTTTTTTGGGGAGTTTGTTGCATATTAACATCAACTTCCTCTTCCACCTCTCTGTTTCTTTTGCTTGAAGACGATTCAGCATTTCTGAAAATGCAAAAAGTCAATGATATATGTTTCTGGAAAGTCATTTATAGTGGGCTATTATGTGTGTATGTGGATAGAAATAGAGATATATTTATTTTATTAGAACCTTAATGTAGATGTATGCTGGGTGTTTGATGGAAGTGACATCACTGTAATAAAATTGCAGTAAGTATTTCAGCAGTGTCACAATAGCTGCAGTGAGATGAACTACTAGACAGGTTTAATCAGCAGCATTTGCACTGTCTATTGGTGCTGCTGAGTTATCATGTGTGTAATAAGGGCACAGACTTGTACAGTGTGTATATACACGTACCTTATTGTAGATGTATGCTGGGTGTTTGAAGATTTCCTGTGAAGCTGATTGCTGTAGAATTGTCTATATACAGATATCTGTGAGAAGCTAAGACGCTACATCTGTTGTGATGCAACACTCGGCTTATCAAAGAGAGCCCTGTATAGAAGTGTCAGCACCCTAGGAGAGGATATATATATATATATATATCTTATTGTAGATGTATGCTGGGTGTTTGATGGAAGTGACATCACTGTAATAAAATTGCAGTAAGTATTTCAGCAGTGTCACAATAGCTGCAGTGAGATGAACTACTAGACAGGTTTAATCAGCAGCGTTTGCACTGTCTATTGGTGCTGCTGAGTTATCATGTGTGTAATAAGGGCACAGACTTGTACAGTGTGTATATACACGTACCTTATTGTAGATGTATGCTGGGTGTTTGAAGGAAGTGACATCACTGCCATTCACCTGCCAACCAGGAAGTGCTGAGTGACAGGAAATACCTGGCAGCCATGCTCATTTCTCAGCACATAGCACATTGTACAGACATGTGTTCACAGCTCTCCTGACTCTTCTTATTCATTTCACCTCAGACCATTCTACAACAATCAGCTTCTCAAAGAGAGCCTTGTATATAAGTGTCAGCACCCTAGGAGAGGAGATAGATAGATAGCTAGATAGAGATGCAGCTCTTTGCAAATTGAAAAATGGTTCCAGAGAAGTGAATATCACACAATATCAATATCTGAGTGAGAGAAGTTAAAAATATCCAAGGCAATGTAAAATACAATATAACATTTTAATATACAATTAAGTCACAATGCTCAATATCAAAAGTATATATCAAAAGTCGTATACTGTGGAGATTAACCTATTATTTAATCTTTACATAACAGTTCCACTGGTGTTCACACTTATTATGATTGATCATCTACAATCTTATATAATAGTTCCATCTGTGTTTACACTTGCTATTATGATTGATCTATAATCAATATCATATCTTCTAATTTATTACTGCAGTAATATATACTTTTTATATTGAGTATTGTGACTTTTAATTGTATATTAAAATGTTATATTGTATTTTACATTGCCTTGGATATTTTTAACTTCTCTCACTCAGATATTGATATCATGTGATATTCACTTCTCTGGAACCATTTTTCAGCGCTGTGTAATTGTTTTCTTCCCAGGAGATTATAACCCTAACTCCCAGGCTCGGGTCTATGGAGGAGAAAATACTTTACCTACAGCTTGGCAGGGTGCTTTGGATACATATCAGTGAGAAGCTAAGATATTCACCAATAGTGCAAAAGCACTCAGCTTCTCACAGATATCCACAGAAGTTTATTCAGATCCCTATTCAATATATTTACCAACCAGCAGGGGATGTCAAGATGGTTTTATTGTACATTGGGTGGAATTCTGCAGTAATGAAATTACATTGATTAAATGGATTGTATCGGGGGGGGAGGAAGCACGGCAACCACTGACACTTGCACAGAGGAAAGGCCTAGCATCCCAGGACATATCTGTAAATAAAATAAAATTATATTTTAAAAAGTACATTGATAGTCAATTAAAATATATATTAG
Source organism: Mixophyes fleayi (assembly GCF_038048845.1). NCBI lineage: Eukaryota > Metazoa > Chordata > Amphibia > Anura > Limnodynastidae > Mixophyes > Mixophyes fleayi. The sequence goes on from NW_027445914.1 coordinate 120,466, forward strand.
ACAACAGGTGATAATACTTAAAAGTGGCAAGTTTTTCTGCTCAAAGGCATTTCCCAGCGATTTGGGTCACACGTGACTTTACCGGTCACTTGGTCATTGTTGGAAGTTTCATGCAAATCTGAGATGGCTCGGCCTCCATTCTCGGTTCTGCATTATGCGTAGATAGAGCGTGCTGTTTTATCAGGTTCCTTGCTATATCCATCTCTGTAGCTTCCACCTTTACCTGCATCCTCCTGGCACCAACATATGTTTATCCCCAAAATGTGGCTTATCCCCATTCCAGAACCTGGAAAGCTGAAGAATGCAAACTCCCGAGCTAGTTTCAGATAGTTGGTAGATAGATACGTTCACGGCACTAACAGTCATCCGCCAGCTCTGCTTTTTCCAACAGCAAGAATAAGCTGTTTTTTTGGAATGACATAGCCAGCACAGACATCATCCATCCATCCATTCTGTGCATGCACCAGAAATATTTATCCAAATATATCTTGCTGAAATATATTAGAATTTCCATGACTGTCCACTAGTCAGTCAATTAGTGACCAATGTTTGTAAATTAGAAAATAATTGTGTTTAGGCAGCTTAAGCTGTAATGGAAGTGAATAGCATTGATTACTATAATACATACAAACTGCACAGTGTGAATCTTTCTTGCAATATCAATATTTATTAGTCTTTGGGTAACATGTGGGTCCAAGATGGCCTGTTTACTGGTTTAACCTCTTTAGTTGGAGTTAATTTGCTTTAAAATCGGATTTATAAACTGCACATTTGAACATTACAGTTAACCATCATTAAGAAGTGGCTGCTTTATTTAAGAACAAAAATAAATACAAAATACCATACAGGTGTCAAATAACTGCCTTCCATATTCTCGCCTCCACTCACCCAGTTCATTAAAACACAAAATTATGACTGACTCTTCAAGCTTCCTGAATCAGCTACAGTTGATTAATAGGGCCTTCAGATTAAAAATGATTGTGTTTGTCCCTGGGGGAGGAAAGGTCTCGTGATGGAAGGGGCAGAATATCACAAATATCAAAGGGCTGTCAATCTTGTATGGGTTTAAATTAAAGAAACCCAACAAATTATTTAGCCTCTTTAGGGGAAACAATTTAGTTTTAGAAACAAAGGAAATTCTAGAATGTAGAATTTCTTACCAATAATATCCTTCATGCGCATCTTATTCTGCGCCTTCCTCCACTTGTCATAGCAAAAACGACCTTTGCAGACACAATAGTTACTTGAATGACATAATTCATATCGATTTATTTTTTTAATGAAAAGGGGATTTTATTTACTTTTTCAAAATCGTAAAATTTGAGGTAAAATACTTTACTTTCAAATTTTGTACAAAATACAGAGCTATCACATACCCCTGGGAAACTATGTATATTATACATATATTTCTATATAACATTACATCATATATATAATATATATGCCAAAAAAGGTGTGTTTTTTTAAAAAAAATATGTATTTATTAAACGGAACAATTTAAGGAGCACTTTGTTGGAAGCACTCTGAAACGGTACTTGTGGCAGGGAATGATTGCAGCCCGTAGGGTCAGTAAATATCCGATAACTGTCCACCAGTCAGTCAATTGGTGACAAATGTTTGTAAATTAGAAAAGAATTGTTATGATTTAACACTCGGTTAAAGTCCAAGTCTGACAGGCCCACTGAACCACTGGGAATTAAAATGTAATTTAGGTTGTGTATACTAATGAGTCAGTGCGGAAGAACTAGTCTAATCCTCTGTTTGTAAGAAGGGCACACAATTCATTTCATCCTGCCAACAGTTTAGACCATATATTTGTGGTAACAATGTACTTTGACAACCACCTCCATGGAGGCAGCTGTTACTTTGACTGTAGCCAGCTGATTGTAAGGAAGCAGCAATAATGTCCTCTAGGAAAGTGCAGGCACTCTAAGGTGGAGGTTCATCGTCCATGTGAAGGGGATGTGTCAGGATAAATGATGAAAATACATCTTTCATACTTTCTGGGGGAGTTTGTTGTACCTCATCTTCCTCTTCCACCTCCTGGTTTCTTTTGCTTGAAGTCGATTCAGCATTTATGAGAATACAAAGTCAATGGCCCCAGTGGGTCAGGTGTTATGTTTCTGGACAGTCATTTATACTGCAGTTTCATCTTTTGAACAGTCATCTATATTGAGCTATTATGTGTGTGTATGTATGTATGTGTGTGTATGTATATATATATATATATATATATATATATATATATATATATATATATATATATATATATATATATATATATATATTATAATAATTTTTTTTTTTTTTATTAGAATCATATTGTACATGTATGCTATGTGTTTGAAGGAAGGGTTAGGGTCACTGTAATAATATTGTAGTACGATTTTCAGCAGTGTCACAATAGCTGAGTGAGATGAAGAACCACTAAAAACAGGTTTAATCAGCCGTTTTTGCACTGTCTATTGGTGCTGCTGAGATATCATTGTGTGTAATAAGGTCATAGACTTTCTCCCATTTGGGTTGTTTTTAATCTTCTTTCCACTTCATCATGGGATATTAAAGTTTCATGGTAGTCGCATAAGATCTCCCCTTTCCGAAACAGCCTGGTGGCAACCACTTTCTTTCCTTTAGTTTCATCTGGAATAAATGCCAGACCCTTCCATTCCTGACGGGAGATCAGATGCTCTACATCCTTGTTGTCTTTTTTGGACCCTGTGGCTTCCAGTTCACTAAAATCTCGCAGGTTCGCGGGATGTTTTGTTTCCATCCCTGGAGCTCAACATATTTAATAATTTGACGTTCCTCTGGAAGCCTTGTCCAAAAACGACCTGAAGAAAATTGACAAAACAAATATTAGAATGGCTAAAAAACATTTTAATAGTGCATAATCAAAGGGCTGTCAATCTTGTATGGGTTTGAATTAAAGAAATCCAACACATTATTTAGCCTTTTTAGGGGAAACAATTTAGTTTTAGAAACAAAAGAATGTAGAATTTCTTACCAATAATATCCTCCATTCGCATCTTATTCTGCGCCTTCCGCCACTTAGGGAAAGTGATCAAAAGTGCGTGGGTGCCAACAGAATCACATATCTGTATTAAGGTCTCCTGACCCGTGATTTATGGCCCCCTGGATTGCCAGTCCAGATGCACATTTGTCCCAACCTTTCAAAGCTGCATTCCAGCCCTCTAACCAAAGAGGCAAGTGCTGATCTGCCACAACTGCACTTGATCTTGGCCGAAAGCCATAAAGAGATGTGAAGGCTGTAGGGCCTTCTGTGACTGCCCTCCAAATAAGTGTTTCTTGGTCTTTTTGTTTCTCAGATATCTGTCCCCAAGTCTGTAGTTTAGTGTGGGCATTGTGCAAATATACTAAGGAAAGGAGGAACTTCCATGCATAGATCAGGCTCTGAGCCTTTAACAGATGCGCAAGAACATCTACTTCACGCTGGAAACCATTTTCTAGTGGAGACAGTATAGGATGGTGAATGGTTGTACTTTTTTAAAATTGCTTCCAAGATGTTAACTAGCGCCTCAGAGTTTATGAATTTTTGAGTGCACAGTGTGTACATTTTCTCATAGAAATCTGCAATTTCCATGCGAGCCTGACCAAAAAATACAGTTCTGACAAATGTGAAAGCAGTTCTACCTAGTGAGGAGCTGTCCCACCAACAGCATTTCTACCTGTAGTTACCACTTTATTGAGTTCATTGTACAGTGAGGTATAATTTGTCCTGATAGAATTTTTCCTACTAAAGAAGCCCCTTCCCCTCCAAAGGAGGCTTTTCTAACTCCATAATCAAAGTGGAGTATTTTGCAGTAAATTTGATATATTAATGGCACACAAACTGCATGAGTTATTTTTTTTTTTTTTAGAAAATGTGTATTTATTAAACACAACAATTTAAGTAGCACATATCTAAAACACCCTGCCAAGCTGATCCAAAGATTCTTTTGATATGATTTTTATACTTTTGAAATAAAAAAGGTTTTTTCCAAAATATGTATCCAATGTACAGATATCTGTGAGAAGCTTAAGATATTCACCAATTGTGCAAAAGCTCTCGGCTTCTCACAGACATTGCACTGGGATCTGAATACACTTCTGTGTATATCTTTACCAACTTTTACCAAATTTTATTTACTTTTTCAAAATCGTAAAATTTGAGGTAAAATACTTTACTTTCAAATTTGATACAAAATAGAGCTATCTCATACCCCTGGGAAAATATGTATATTATACATATATTTCTATATAACACTATATCATATATATATATATATATATATATATATATATATATATATATATATATATATATATATAATGTAACCCCCTGTCACTGTGTGTATTGTGTGGTGCAATGGGTACACAGTGCACCTCCTTCTCAAGCCCAGGCTAGCTGATGGGCCATGGGTGTAAATGATCAGGGGGTCCCTGCACATGCAGGTGTTTCTCTGTAGTTAGTGGGACACAGGTGATGCAGTGTAATAAAAGTCACAATAAATTTGGGCGCCAGACCATCTCTATAACAAATTAAACTCTTTATTTACACTCCTCTTCCTCCAGCACGATAATCATATTGGTTTCATCAATAAAGAAATATATGTACAGCTCCTCACTCTCTCCAGCACAGTTCTTAATCAGCAATACGAATATGGTTGCAAATATCTTATTACTCCTCCTGCACAGTTCTTAATGTTATCCAGATGTTATGTAACATAAATCATAGGTTTTTCTTACACTCCATACTCACTGCAGATCACCCTCCTCTGCAGGGCACTCACATGGATGCTAACAGTCAGGCCGCTTCTCCTCCATGCAGCTCTGACACACTCTGTGTAACTCTCAGCTGCAGCTCATCCCTCCTCTGCGGGGATGATGTCTCCTGTCGGCTCTGACACGTCACTCTGTGTACTCCCAGCCTCAGGATCTGACAATACAGCTACCATGCCTCTTGTAGCAACCCTCACTCCAGGGGCTCTTCCATGCAGATGTCCCCCTCTCTCTTGGGTTCTCTATAGTGACATGGAGTTCTCCCCCTCATCCAGGGCACACATTCCTTGCCCTGGCTGTCACCATCCTCAGACTTCCAGGCAAGGCTGGGGGATCCTGGATCTTCCACCCCACTCCCAGGTCCCCAGCTACATCTCTCCTCTTCTGTATCACCTCTCTATATCTCTCTCTCAATTCCTCCCTTTCTGACAGCCCCTCCTTCTTCTCCCCTAGTCTCACAGACTGGGCTGGGTTATCACCATGGTAACCAGTTTATGTAACTTTTCATAAACTTCTAGCTTGCCCTCTAGGTGACCCCTCCTGTATTCACTGAAGTAAAGGCTTTACTAACATGCCACTAGGGGGCGTTACATATATATATATATATATATATATATATATATATATATATATATATATATATATGCCAAACAAGTTGTGTTTTTTTAAGACTTTTTAGAAATTGTAACGTCTAAAGACACTGCACAGATTAGCTAATTTACAGTTGTGTACATATGGAGGAGTGTTGGACAAGGGATATTCCTTGTGGCTTAGAATATACTAGAAGAGGTACATTAGAAAAATACAAATATTTGATACGCACCATTTCCTCATCCTGCTGAAGTACAAAAGTAGCAACTTGCTGCGTGGATGTCTTATGGTTCTTCACACCAACAACAGTAGTGTTTACCACTTCATCTCCAAGATTGCGCTGATGGCGTTTCCTTTGCAGCCACTCAGTCACCTGCAGATGATAAAGTCATTTAACTTATCTACAGTTTACCTGGAGGAAACAGAGGTCAGGTATTAGGGTGTTACTTACTGTCATGTTCTGCACTACACCCGGTCGTTGCAGGTGCTTGAGAATGACCACAGCCTCCAGATAGTAGAGGATTGTCAGCTTCTCTTTTTTCCTCAAGCTTCTGATCTGTTTTAGCTTTCTCAATGGCTTCAAGAAATCCAGGCTTTGCCACCGCCAGAAGCTTACGGTACTCCTCTGGGGTTTTAATGTCATCACTCAGCAAGTCGTACCTGTAAATAATACATACAAGAATGATTACACATGCAGCAGTTATAATATAATTGTACAATAATGTAGGACAGCCGAGGAGCTGTTGTAGGTACCTAGACACCCTGACTGTTGCAGTGCACAGTTTCTACCTAGAGCTTATGTGTATCTTTTGAATAGTTATTTAAAAGCAATTTCCTTTACCCTTGTCAGAGAGGTCTATGAGGAACAAAACTATGTATACCTGAAGTAAAACTGTGCCTGCCCCTGAATCCGTGCTTGAGTGTTACCTTTTTGCCACGATCTCCTTTGAGACGGCTTTATTGATGGCCCCTTGGATGTCCTTTGTCCGATTCATAAAAGATTGAAAGGCTTCAAACAGGTCCTTGTTTTGAAGCACCAGGTTGGTGGATGTGATCTGGTACTGAACAAACCTCTTCAAGCTCTTAAGATAGTTTGCAGCAGTCTGGTTCGTTAGTCCAGTTTCTCTAAGCTTGTTAAAATACTGGATGGTTTTTTCAATGTCCAGTACAAAATCCAAGGAGACTTTTGTTCTGTCCATGTAGAACAAGTACCTTGCGACATTTTCCACCTAAGATTAAAAAGTCCCACTGAACCATCTGACTTGTCACATTTGGCAGCTGATGCCTAGGAAGTGTTGGTTATAAAGGTATATTGGTGTTTACAAAGCCTGTTTCTTAAAAAAAACAAGTGTGCAGGCAGTGACATAGGAAGTGTAACACTGGCACAGGAAATACCTGGCAGCCATGTTCAGTTCTCAGCACATACCACATAGTAAGGACATTTTTTCACAGCTCTCCAGCCTCTTCTTCATTTGAACTCAGACCATTCTACAACAATCAGCTTCACAGGAAATCTTCTGTGTACACATCTGTGAGAATCTAAGACACTACATCTGTTTTGATGACACACTCGGCTTTTCAAAGACAACCTTATATGTAGGGAGCCCTTTATGCACTCACTAAGAGTGTCAGCTCCCTGGGAGAGGGTTCTAGGTCAGATGCCAAGTGAGACTGAGCTATCTGTACAGCACTGCGGTATATAAATATATGATGTGCTAAAAGCCACCAGGTCACATGTGACCTCCCTTTTAATATTCTGTCCATATGACCATTATACACTGTGCAGGAGGAGACGGATATATATAGGAATTGGGTAAATATATATATATATACACATCACTGCAACAGTTTGAAAAGATTAATGTTATATAGAGATACATATTTTTAAAGACAACCTTATATTTACAGTATCTAAATAAAAACTACAGTGATATTCAATAAAATTATATATTTATTGGACAACTGGTGATATTAATACATAATTAACAGTTAATGATATAGGTGCAACTATTTATGAACATATTAAAAATTTGAAAATAACCCAAACAATATTTTAAACCAGGACACAAAAAACTAATCGTCTAGAAAAGAGAGGTCAGCCCCTTCCCCTCCAAAGGAGGCTTTTGTAACTCCATAATCAAAGAGCAGTTCCACTCCAGGACTGATGTCCTCTGACGCCATCAGTAATATTGAAGATATGGAATTGTTGAAAAGGATTAAAGATATTGGCTTAATGTTGAACTTGTGTCTTGAATGATTGATTTTTCTACCAAAAGTCGATTGAAGGTGTGGGTGACAACTGCATGGCGCAGTTGTTGCGTCCACACACAAACGTTTTTGCTTTGAGTCTTTAAAAAAGTATAGGTACCCCATTTCTCCCATTTGGGTTGTTTTTAATCTTCTTTCCCCTTCATCATGGGATATTAAAGTTCCATGGTAGTCGCATAAGATCTCCCCTTTCCGAAACAGCCTGGTGGCAACCACTTTCTCTCCTTTAGTTTCATCTGGAATGATTGCCAGACCCTTCCATTCCTGACGGGAGATCAGATGCTCTACATCCTTGTTGTCTTTTTGGTCTTTCGGACGCTGTGGCTTCCAGTTCGCTAAAATCTCACAGGTTCTCGGGATGTTTTGTTTCCATCCCTGGAGCTCAACATATTTAATAATTTGACGTTCCTCTGGAAGCCTTGTCCGAAAAACGACCTGAAGAAAATTGACAAAACAAATATTAGAATGGCTAAAAAACATTTTAATAGTGCATAATCAAAGGGCTGTCAATCTTGTATGGGTTTGAATTAAAGAAATCCAACACATTATTTAGCCTTTTTAGGGGAAACAATTTAGTTTTAGAAACAAAAGAATGTAGAATTTCTTACCAATAATATCCTCCATACTTTTGGTGGAACCTTGAGAGGTCATTGGATGCATTATATATTTTTTCACCCGTTGTTGAGATGAAAAAATATGCGCTGTCCTGGTTGTTCTTGAAGAATGTGGTTCTGATCTTCTTGAAATAAACATCAAACCACTGAAAGGAAAGAGAAACAAATGTTACCTTTGCAGACACAATAGTTACTTGAATGACATGTCATATCTATTTATTTATTTTTTAATGAAAGGAATCTTATTTACTTTTTCAAAATCATAAAATTTGAGGTAAAACACTTTACTTTCAAATTTGATACAAAATACAGAGCTATCTCATACCCCTGGGAAAATATGTATATTATACATATATTTCTATATAACACTATATCATATATATATATATATATATATATATGCCAAACAAGTTGTGTTTTTTTAAGACTTTTTAGAAATTGTAACGTCTAAAGACACTGCACAGATTAGCTAGTTTACAGTTGTGTACATATGGAGGAGTGTTGGACAAGGGATATTCCTTGTGGCTTAGAATATACTAGAAGAGGTACATTAGAAAAATACAAATATTTGATACGCACCATTTCCTCATCCTGCTGAAGTACAAAAGTAGCAACTTGCTGCGTGGATGTCTTATGGTTCTTCACACCAACAACAGTAGTGTTTACCACTTCATCTCCAAGATTGCGCTGATGGCGTTTCCTTTGCAGCCACTCAGTCACCTGCAGATGATAAAGTCATTTAACTTATCTACAGTTTACCTGGAGGAAACAGAGGTCAGGTATTAGGGTGTTACTTACTGTCATGTTCTGCACTACACCCGGTCGTTGCAGGTGCTTGAGAATGACCACAGCCTCCAGATAGTAGAGGATTGTCAGCTTCTCTTTTTCCTCAAGCTTCTGATCTGTTTTAGCTTTCTCAATGGCTTCAAGAAATCCAGGCTTTGCCACCGCCAGAAGCTTACGGTACTCCTCTGGGGGTTTAATGTCATCACTCAGCAAGTCGTACCTGTAAATAATACATACAAGAATGATTACACATGCAGCAGTTATAATATAATTGTACAATAATGTAGGACAGCCGAGGAGCTGTTGTAGGTACCTAGACACCCTGACTGTTGCAGTGCACAGTTTCTACCTAGAGCTTGTGTATCTTTTGAATAGTTATTTAAAAGCAATTTCCTTTACCCTTGTCGGAGAGGTCTATGAGGAACAAAACTATGTATACCTGAAGTAAAACTGTGCCTGCCCCTGAATCCGTGCTTGAGTGTTACCTTTTTGCCACGATCTCCTTTGAGACGGCTTTATTGATGGCCCCTTGGATGTCCTTTGAAGCCTTTCAATCTTTTATGAATCGGACAAACAGGTCCTTGTTTTGAAGCACCAGGTTGGTGGATGTGATCTGGTACTGAACAAACCTCTTCAAGCTCTTAAGATAGTTTGCAGCAGTCTGGTTCGTTAGTCCAGTTTCTCTAAGCTTATTAAAATACTGGATTGTTTTTTCAATGTCCAGTACAAAATCCAAGGAGACTTTTGTGCTGTCCATGTAGAACAAGTACCTTGCGACATTTTCCACCTCAGATTAAAAAGAGAGAAAAATGAGATTAAATACCATGCTGAAATAAAATGAAGCTGATATAAAGTACATTCCAATAACAGCAACCAATACTATGGGTTCTATATAGGAAAGTAATGTTGTATACAGTGTACGGGATATTAAGAGAAAAATGGTAATGTTTATATGTAGGCATGGAGCGCGAGTCTGTTGTATATAAAGGACCCATCACTGAACATTACTGACTATGCAACATATAAATGGCTGATGATTATGATAGGAAATACAAGATAATGTAATTGTTTATTACTACTAAAATTTGTACCTCCTGCTGGCAATTTGGTACATTCAAGGTATGTGTCAAGTGCTTTTGGAATCCTTTAAGGATGGGATGCTCCTTGCTGTGTTTGTCGTACAAACCAGCTTCAGACATCTTCTTCCTTAGTGGAACACTCCAGTTTGGTGCGTTATCACTGGAATTAAAGACAAACAAAACAAGTTATATTATCATTGCGTCCAAATATTGGTAACAAATGAAGCCCAATGATAGAGAGAGTGAGAAACGAAGGAACAAATGTATGATCCACTTTACTTACATTGCTTGATTTTCATTATGAATTTCATCATCATCTTCCCCATCTGTATCAACATTAACTGATGGACGTCTGTCCTTAATTTGGTTGTGTTTTTGCAGAGGCCTAAGGACACATTATGTAACAAATAAGAAATGAACAGGTTATATAAATAAATGGTGATGATGATGATAATACAAGGCCCTGACAATTCTGCAAATTATAAGAATGGGTGGGGGGGGGGTAGCATTGACAGGTGCAAGATATATTATCAGTTATCTTATAAATAGTAATACTATTAATTATTACATTGTTGCTTTAATGGAAACCTGAAGTTATGTGAAGCTATGGAAACAGATTGTAATTAGAAATAACCAATACAATCTTTACAGACCGTGCTGGGGTTGGTGAGGGTTTTCCTTTAACGTAAACTCCAGACTGCTCAAAAAACCTGACCAGCTCCTCCATGTGTGCCGCACTGAAGGTTCTGAATCTGTTGTCAGTATAGTTAACTATGCTGAGCTTTTCCAACATCTTCCTCATGTTGGAACGAGCTTCCTCTACCAAAATGGGGATGCTTGAAGGATCTGCCTTCTTCTGGCACACTCGTTGGAGATGGACTGATAAATTTGTGTCTAGTTTCTCACAGAACTTGCAGACCAGTGGAGTTCTGTGAGACCTGCCAAAAAAGCAAAATATTAGTTTTTCAAAGACGACATTATATACAATGTACTAAATAAATGATAGCTAGAATCTGGTTGCTATAAGCAACATCTCAAACTCAGTTTACTATCCCTATGTGTTTTGCCCCCAAAAAATATATGGCCTGCCAACTTTGGGGCCAAAAAAAAGCTCTTTGGGGGCCAAAACGCGTTTCGGGGTCGTCTCGTTCATCTGAGCATAATTTTTTTGTATGGAGGTATTTTTAAAGGTTCAAACCGGAAAATCCGTCTCAAAGGGTGGAAAATGATTTTCCCAAAGTCGGCCATCTTGAGGCTCAGAGCGACCGGCATGGTTTGCCCTGCGGTTTGACCGCGAAACAGGAGCGGGGGGCCAAGAACCATTTTAAAGCACCGTTCAGCTTGCGATTTCCACTGGTTTTTGCTGCGCGGTCACTCAAAAGCATAAAAGGCTAACGCTGGAAAACGCGTTTTGTCAAAAACAAAGTCGCTATTCATCTCCGGGATTGCAAAAAGCTTCATTCTGGCCTTTGTGCCGACGCGTCAGGACAAATATTACATTTCTTATGATTAATATTTCGTCAAGCGTGGTGCATATTTTTAAAAAAAGTCTGTGGTATCGATTAACAATTATGTCGCTGGAAGACTGACGACACAGCGATATAAGAGCAAGGGAAAAAAGTACATTTCAAACAATATTTAGTGGCCCAATTTATGCTTAAAAATTCTTCGCAGGGGACAAAGCCAAGGTGCTCACCTCATCTGGTACATCTGCTTTTTTCACAAAGCGAAAAATATACTTTATAACAAATTCCCTAGGAAAATTTGAGTAGGCATCTCGGTTTGACGGCGGACTGGTTAAGATAAAAAAAATTTTTTTAAAAAGCAAGCTTGGAAACGCGATAAACGCTGGTCTTAACAAATATAATTAATAAGAAAAGAAAAGTTCGCGACGCTTGAATATTGTTTTTTTCAAACTTCAAAACCAGATTCAGACAAGCTTTTGCGTCAGGCTTCCGATTGTACAAAAAATTTTCGTTTAGGCGCAAAAAGCGCCGATACTCAAGGATTACGCCAACAGTGATACCCTACTGGAGTGCATAAGACCACGAAGGCACCTCGTTCAGCAGGGCTGAACTCCGCAGTGCAAGGCCCTAGAAATGCCAAGGAGAATTCTTTGAACAGAGGAGGGTTGGGGCTACAAGATCTCTTTTGGGAACGTGGGCCCCTGGGGCCCCGGGATGGACAAGCATTTTTTTTAAAGGTTTTACATGATCACTGGATACCCTATATACCTGGATACCCTATATTCATCATCTCATATCTAAGGGACCCTTGGTCCCCTAGGCTATATAGAGGGGTCATAATTTAAAGGAGAGTCTCAGCTCTTTCAGGGTACCACTGGAATTGTAATAGACCCAGGAGAGCAAGAGATATCGACATTCATATCGTCCTATTACGTCTTAAGGCCTTACCGACAAAACTGCACATGCTAGAGGCATTTTCTTGCTGTTATGGGTCCAAGAGGATCCCAGACTCTGGCTTTGGCCTTAAACTTTAGCAGACAATCTCAGCTTTCAGAAGACATTGAAAGCTAATCAATAGCCCCTCCAGAATCGGAGAAATCGAGGTTTCAGCCCCCCACCCCTGCTTCCAGAAAGGTAGGCCTGAAAAGGGTGGATGGGGGAACATCATTCAGTTGGGCATAACTTTGCAGTGCAAGGCCGTAGAGAAGCGAGGAAGGACTCCTTGGAAAGAGGAGGGTGGGGGCTTCAAGTTCTCTATTAGGCACCTGGGCCTTTGGGGCCCTTGGAAGGGCCAGACTCACTTTAATTTGTTGAAGGTTTTATGACAGCTATTGCAAGGTGCTAGCGCCCTTGGCTCAATGCAATGCCCTTCCTGGGGACCCACAATTATGAGACTGGTACAGTTGAACAGGGGGGACTCTGAAGTGTATGCGGTTTAAATTCGGCATCACTGACCCATTTGTAAGCGGAGAAACACCCCTTGAATATTATCAATCACAGGCGGCATAAAGCCCCAGGAGGCTGATACCTGGATACCCTATATTCATCATCTCATATCTCAGGCCCCCTTAGTCCTCCAGGCTTTATAGAGGGGTCATAATTTAAAGGAGAGTCTCAGCTCTTTCAGGGTACCACTGGAATTGTAATAGACCCAGGAGAGCAAGAGATATCGACATTCATATCGTCCTATTACGTCTTAAGGCCTTACCGACAAAACTGCACATGCTAGAGGCATTTTCTTGCTGTTATGGGTCCAAGAGTATCCCAGACTCTGGCTTTGGCCTTAAACTTTAGCAGACAATCTCAGCTTTCAGGGGACATTGAAAGCTAATCAATAGCCCCTCCAGAATCGGAGAAATCGAGGTTTCAGCCACCCACCCCTGCTTCCAGAAAGGTAGGCCTGAAAAGGGTGAATGGGGGAACATCATTCAGTTGGGCATAACTTTGCAGTGCAAGGCCGTAGAGAAGTGAGGAAGGATTCCTTGGAAAGAGGAGGGTGGGGGCTTCAAGTTCTCTATTAGGCACCTGGCCCTTTGGGGCCCTTGGAAGGGCCAGACTCACTTTAGGTTGTTGAAGGTTTTATGAGAGCTATTGCAAGGTACTAGCGCCCTTGGCTCAATGCAGTGCCCTTCCTGGGGACCCACAATTATGAGACTGGTACAGTTGAACAGGGGGGACTCTGAAGTGTATGCGGTTAAAATTTGGCATCACTGACCCATTTGTAAGCGGAGAAACACCCCTTGAATATTATCAATCACAGGCGGCATAAAGCCCCAGGAGGCTTATACCTGGATACCCTATATTCATCATCTCATATCTCAGGCCCCCTTAGTCCCCTAGGCTATATAGAGGGGTCATAATTTAAAGGAGAGTCCCAGCTCTTTCAGGGTACCACTGGAATTGTAATAAACCCAGGAGAGCAAGAGATATCGACATTCATATCGTCCTATTACGTCTTAAGGCCTTACCGACAAAACTGCACATGCTAGAGGCATTTTCTTGCTCTTATGGGTCCAAGAGTATCCCAGACTCTGGCTTTGGCCTTAAACTTTAGCAGACAATCCCATCTTTCAGGGAACATTGAAAGCTAATCAATAGCCCCTCCAGAATCGGAGTGTTATAGGATCCTGGGACCCGCCATAATAATGATACAATACCTTTGATCTTATTAATGACCAATCTCATTAATTATTGGGATATAATGCAATTTGCGTCTTTTTCGCTATTTTAGTCACGTCGAATAATACGCACCCGTGACATCTCAGATCTACTTTAGAGGCATTATTTCACTCAACCTTTTGAGGTTTGCTTGCGCATGACAACTAGAAATCCGTAGACTTACGCGATTCCTGTGTTTGACAAGGCTATATATATATATACATATATATATATATATATATACATATATATATGTACACACATCTCGCCTAAATATTACACAAATATTTCACATTTATGTGTTAATCGCTAAATAAATACCAATCTATCATTTACCTCACTATAATGCATTATCTATATAAACATCCATTCATCCTATTGATTACAGTTATCTAAACATACAAAACAGGCATAAGGATACAAGTCTTTTACTTTACAACATAAATGCATACATACAATTACAGATAATACATTATAGATTAAACAGACAATGCTACAACTTCAGAAGTAAGTACATAATATCCTATTCTGTGGTGTGTGTGGGTGTGGGTGTGTGTGTGTGTATATATTTACTAATGTATATGCTGTAAGAGAAATGTATAGGAGTGAGTATTTCATCAGTATTGCTCATTCGTGTTGTGAGTGTATATAGAGACAGAGAATGAATGTGTGTTAAGGATGCATTGTGTATGCCATGTGCTCTTGAAAGATGGGGGGTTGGATTACAATATCCTATTCTGGTGTGTGTGTGTGTGTGTTTACTAGTATATATGCTGTAAGAGAAATGTATAGGAGTGAGTATTCATTGTTGTGAGTGTGTATAGAGACAGAGAATGTATGTGTGTTAAGGATGCATTGTGTATGCCATGTGCTCTTAAAAGATGGGGGGTTGTTAGAATTTGCAGGTAAAATAAACAGATATTTGTTTCAGTGGTAGATAAAGAAAGATTAAGAGAAAGAGAGAGAAAGATATAACATCAGAACATAGAGGGTAAACAAGATGAGGGGGATGGAAATTCATTGTAATGCAATTAGCAAACATTCCTGAAAGTATATGTGAAAAGGCTAAAGCTCCAGAGAGTTAAATATAAGAAGATGAAGGATTCATATAGTTAACAGATATTTGTTTCAGTGGTAGATAAAGAAAGATTAAGAGAAAGAGAGAGAAAGATATAACATCAGAAAAGGCTAAAGCTCCAGAGAGTTAATTCATATAGTTAAGAGTTACAGATATAGCTTACTAGTATGTCTCCAGGGTTCCAGGTGTGGGAGAGGTTCCAAGTATGTGTGTGTGTGGAGTGATGGAATGAGAGGGATATGTTTGTCTCAATGGCTTATAAACCTTTACCCATAATGCATTGCTTCAGATGGGAGGGCTTGACCTCTGCCACACCCCTGCAACTAGATACGGCCTGTATGACTCAAAGCCTTCTGTTTCCTATCTAGCACATGGTGCTAACAAAGAACTTACTGTGGAGCCATAACAGCAGTGAAATGCTAGTGTCCATTATGCGTGGCTCAAGCTCCGCCCACCGCGACTGCGTCATCAGTGGCGATATAGGAGCTCCTTCACATTCCCCCTGTTGTCGGTAACCCGACACTACAAGTTGGAAGGTTTACTCTATCTAAGTGTATTTTTTTTTTTTTTTTTACTATTATATACTCACTTCTGTATTAACAAAAAAGCATAACATAAGACAGTTTTTAAAGTAACATATAAAAACAAATCAACAATTTCAAAGGAAGTCCACAAGAACGGTTGGTAATCTTCAAAAGTCCATAATCAAAATCCTTGAGAAAGTCCATAAGTAGATATCATAGAAAAGAGTCCTTGAGTATTGTTTTTTTTGTTTTGTTTAAAGTCCTGAAGCATTGGAATAAAATTTATTGTTAATAATTTCTCTATTCCAAAGTTAGCAGAGTCCTTTTTCAAGTTATTACAAAGTCTTTTCACAAGTTCTGTATATGAATTTTCAAGCGGAATGATGTTTGAAGGATAGTAAAGACTTTGAATGTTCTATTAGAGTCAAGTCCAGAAGGATAAGAATCCAGGAAGAGGGAGAGAGAGAGACCCCAATGATCACCAACTCTCACTTGTCCCCTTCCTACCGACTATGGAGGAGATAAAAAAACCTCTATGCAATTGACGACATCCCAGGAAAAACCCCCTAAGAGATCCATAGTGGAAAAAGTATCCCCTCTCCCAAGGGATATTCTATAAAAATAGTTAATCTTGCACTGTTAATGGTGAAGTCCATGAAAAAAAATGAGAATCTTGTCATATCTGGTGGTGCATAACAAACATCTTCTATGTAGTTTGTTTAGTGACTAGTCCATAGATGAAATAGTCCATAACCCCCCTCCCTTAATAGTTCGACATTTGTTGTCTTCTAGTCCTTATACGTTCTTCTTCTTTGTAGAGCTTTACAGTGTCTTTAAGTTCTTTAGTCATTGTTTTTATCTTTCTGTACACAACCAGTAGTGCAATATATAGGATTACTACCAGCAAAATGAGAACTATTATGGGATGTATGAGGAGATTGAAAAATGATGTTGCTTTTGGACTGTAACCAAATAGGCTCTCCCACCACGATACTTTGGCGTCTTCCTCTAAGGCGTGCAGGACCTTTGTGATTTTGATGGCATCATGTTCCAGCTTGATGGTCGCTTGCTTCTCCGTCTCCTTGAGTTTTTCCAAGATGTCGTCCTCCTTCCCGAAGTCGAGCAGCCAGTTCTTGAGCTCTGTCCCGAAACCAAGTGGAATTTTCTGAAGCCTCACAGGAGTATCTGGGTGGATATCTAGTCGCTTCTCTGGGGTCACTGGTGTTCTTCCCATCTCGTCTGCTACATCGATACCTAGAGTGGGGATAAGAGTACAATATGCTCCTCGGAGAAGATTTCCTCTTTGGGTGCAGTTAGTAGCATAAACAGTATACGAGAGATTTTGGAATTGATACCAGCACCAGTAACCTTGACCCAGATATTTTAAATTAGATGATGGCTTTGGACTAACATCCATCAAACATGATCCTTCAGTATCCCAGCACTGCTGCCTGAGTACTCTGTCATGATTCCCTTGACACAATATAGCGTCTTCTCGTCTCCAACATCCATCCGTGTCAAATAGATATGGATGTGACCCTTCATATGTTAACGTGTCAGATTGGAGACGTGGATGGAGTATTGTATCCCCTGGCATCGGAATACCCAAATTTACTGCAGTGTACCCCTTCCTTTCTCTACCAGAAACAGGAGCTAGAGAGGAGGCAGTACAGGTCAGATTCAGGCAACCATGCCACTGTGTGAGCCACCAGTTTGTATGATTCAACGCAAAGTCAGGGACAAATTGCTTTATCCTCTGTCTAAGGTTGAATGGATAGTGACCATTATGGAGAGATGACACTATGTGTTTTAGATTTTCTGAGAGTTCACTCTGAACCTGTGTGCATGCCAGAGCCAATTGAGCTCTATCTTGTTCTCCAATGAGACCCAACACCAACCCTCTAAACTTTTCCCGAAGGGCTACAGATAGAGAGGTAGTGGCATCTATATGAGCATGTTGTAAGTTCTCAAGGATGTGATTTACATCCAGTTGAGTCCTTATACCATCTCCCGTATGTTGTGCCAGGCTCCCAAGTTTATTCCTCAGAACCTCTAAATCCATAGTATTCAGTGTACCTATTCCCATTGCACCTCCTCCAAGAGCGGTCGCAATGGCATCTCGCTTCCCCCTATCTTTTTTAAGTCTCCAGTCATCTTTTCTTGTTTCTTGCCCGGATTCTACCCATCCTTTCAGCATATCTAGTTGATTCCTCACTAGTTCCTCACATCTGTGATCCCAACGATCTACTCTGAAATCCTCCACTGAAATTCTCCAAGTGTATAGCATAAATTTGACGTTGGTTATTATTGTCCATGGAGATGATAATTGGGGCGCTATCACATCTGCTATTTTATGGATAGGGATGTTACAGTCATCAAAATGTGGCCTGACTGGTTCTAAGACTTCTGTTTCATAGGGTATTCTGACTACAGTTACACATACTTGTCCTCTCCCTTTAAACGGATACCACTGGTCACTATCCCCTGGTTGTAAGGAGAGATATTTAACAGGTTTTGTTTTAGAGAGATAAGTCCACTGAGAGAATGTCCAACACCCTTCATCTGCTACCTCGCAGAATGGCCATTTAAAAGGTCCGTCAATGTTGATATCAAAGTTAATATCTCTGCCACTAGGGTCCTTCCAGTCAACAGACACATATCTGTTCCTGTACTCCTCAGTCATAGGGGTACCATCCATCCATACATCAATTATCGGAGTATCTATGCCATTACATACTATATCCCACCTCCAGGGGTTTAGATCTAACATAACCATTTGCTTATCTGGTTCCCAATGGGCATATGTAATAAAATAATATCCAGCAACTTCTGGTACACATTTATCTCTCATAATTGTTATCATAAAAGACCGTATAGATGGTGATCCCTCTACCCGGATGTACTTCTGATTTTTTGCATCTGTTTTAATTTTCAAAATGGCAGCTCTGTACAAGCCTTCCATGTCTACTGGCCCATGGTTGTTATTCCACATAGCTTGGCCTGTGTTACTACAGTTCAAGTTCATTATCATAACACTAGTTTGTAAATAATCTGTGGGAACGTGACCTTGGGCATATTTGGATTCTCTTGTGATTAGCAATTGGGAATCTCTCAACATGCAGTATCCCTTTATAGTACCTATAATTGGAATGGGTCTATCAAAATATGTTCGAACACGCAGACTATCCTGAGCATTAGATCCTATGAAGGTAGCCTTTAGAATATACCACCCATCATATTCTCCCCCTGTAGTATCCTCTGGGTCCAGTACTCCCTGCTTTGTACAAAGTACCTCTGTTATATTATATGGTGTTCTCTTAAAGCGTGGTAAATGAGGATTCTTTGATACCCACCTGACAGATTTAGTTGGCACTAAATCAATATCTTTATAATGGTTATATTCTTTAAGGCAGAGTGTATGTAGATCATGTTGATTGGCAGACACATTTTCTTTGGGGGTATAGTGTCGGACCTTATCCCCTGCATAACCATATCTCCAAAACCCATATAAATACCATTGACCAGCCACAAAGCTGTAATTAGAGTAGGGCTCTAGGATTTTCCCTTCCTTACATTCTACTACCAAAAGCTCTAGCTGGTTAGTAGAATTAGATTTTTGGGAATTTCTTATTTGTGTTGCATTTGACCAACCCCTGTCCTCCTCGTTATTCTGAGGAGTAGCAAAACCCACTAGTACCACACCTACCAGTATTACCAGTGTCTGTAATACTAGTTTGCTCAGATGGCAGTATACTGAGCACCTTTGAGCTCCCACGGAGGAATAAGATTTGTAATGGTGTCCTCTGGGTGCTGGTGTCACAGATCTTTCCTTGGGCTCCATGATCTGCTAAGAAAAAAGGCATGAGTCTAGTTCTTTTTCAATAAGGACAGGTTTTAATTTTCCTTACTAGAACCTTTAGAAAGATGGTTTTATTGTTCCACACTCCCCTGTAGTTCCCAACTTAATGAGCACACAAATGCTCTACTGGGTTGAGGAGACTCGAGTGATTTTTGCCTGGTCAATATGGACCCACAATACCTTGCGTCTCCGCTGAGAGTCTTTCTTGGTAGTCACAGGCCTCTGTACCTTCAGCATGGTATCACCCATTGTCTCGAGAACCTGATATGGTCCCTCCCAGTTTGCATCCCAAGGACCTGCCTTACGGAAAACTTTGACCATTACTAAATCTCCTACAAGGGGCATTGGGGTCTCCCCCTGTAGATAGGGTTTGTGCAGCCGTACTGCTGCATATGGCAGCAGTCCCTTCAGGTTATCTTGTACCTGTTGTAGGAACACATCTCTGGCAATTGCATCCTTAATGGGATTTGACAGCTGAGGCTCATTGGGGAAGCAAAGTGGCATTTTGCGACCTGTCATGAGCTCGAATGGAGTGATCCCTGTTGTGGATGCTTCCGTTGCCCTAATACCCATAAGTATTGCCGGTAAAGCTGTTACCCAAGAAGATCCCTTCTGTAACAATGCCTTGGCTAACCGGGTCTTGATGGTCCGGTTCATGCGCTCTACTATCCCTGCTGACTGGGGATGATAAGGAACATGAAATCGTTGCTTTATGTCCAGTAGTTCACAAAGTGCTTTCATGACCTTGCCAGTAAAATGGGTTCCACGATCAGATTCTATGATCCTGGGGATTCCCCAACGTGACAAAATTTGCTCCCATAGGACCCGTGCTGTAGTGGTAGCTGAGTCATTCACTGTTGGAATGGCTTCTACCCACTTCGAGAACACATCAACAACTACCAAGGCATAGCGACAATTGCGACTGCCTGCTGGTAGTGGTCCTATGAAATCAATTTGTAAGGCTGCCCATGGCCCCTCTGCTGGAGGCACACGCTGTAATGCTGGCTTGAGAGCTGGTGCTCTAGGGTTGATTTGGGCACATACAAGACATTGTTGAGTAACACACTCTACTGTTTTGGACATTCCTGGCCAGTATAATTTACTCTTTAGTAGAGACAACAGTTTATCCCGACCAGGGTGCCCCAGGAGCTGGTGATTGAGCTGTGTCAGCTCCTCTTGGAGATGTGAAGGGACTACTGGGAGTGGATTTAAATTTTCTCCTGATACATGGCACAAGATACCCTGTCTGATAGACCAGGGATCCTGTGGTGAATTTCTGAGTGTCATAAGAAGAGGGTCTTTCGCCTGTTCCTCTTCAAATGACACCGGTCCTTCTTTGAGGACTTTCCTGCGTACAGCCACCTGGAATGAGGGCAAAAATGCAGCATCTGGATCACAAAAGATACCAGATATTGCAGCCATTTTTGCTGCTTCATCCGCTGCATTGTTTCCTAGGATTAAGGGGTTGTTCCCTTTCTGGTGTGCAGGCACTTTGATGATTGCAGCCTCATCAGGATGTGACTTTCCCCATTCCCAAAGTTCTTTTAAAACTGAAACGTGCGCCAGAGGTTTATTCTGGCTGTCCACGAATCCACGTTTTTGCCAGGTCTCTAAGTGTGATGTTAGAGATCGCACTACATACGAACTGTCACTGTATATAGTGCGCCGCCCTGGGGGCTGGAGAAAAAGTGCTTCTTTCACAGCCTCTAACTCAGCGCGCTGTGCGGACAGGTGACCTGGAAGTTTAACCAGGCTCTGGGTCCCAGTGGTCTCATCCAAGACCGCATAACCTGTCGCATATGTCCCATCCACTAGAGAGCGTGACCCATCAACAAAGATGATTCTGTCATCAGGGTGCGCTATCTGCCTGAAGAAAGGTGTTGTAAGGGAATGTGTCAATGGACCGCAATCATGCTCTGTTCCAGTTGTGTTTAACAATTGAGACAGAACATACTTAGCCTTGTGACAGATTTTGATGTTCCGTCCACTAAGGTCCATTATCCATCTCCCAAACCTCTGCTGAGAGACTCCAGGAAGTGTATCCCGGAGTAGAAGAGTTAATGGAGAGTGAGGTGTCTGCACAGTAAGTGGTCTAAACCCTACAATATGCTCTGTCACTTTGACAGCATAATGTATGGCTGCCAGCTGTTTTGCACACTCATCAAAACCCCTTTCAACTGGTGAAAGAAGTCTTGAGAAGTATCCTAGTGGTCTAGTTGTTATACCCACCTCTTGCAGGAGAGCCGCTGATATGGACTCTGATCCAGCATGCGCTTGGATGGCCAGATTGCCATCTGGGTGGGGGGTGGCTAGTACCGGGGCAGAGGAGAGGTCTCTTTTTAGTGTTGTAAAGGCCTTCTCCTGTGTTTCCGCCCAACCTTTCAGTGAGGGTTTTTCCCCTCTGAGTAATTCATAGAGAGCTTTTGCCTTGGTAGCAAAGTCCTCTATGAATTCCCTCATGAAATTTGCAACCCCCAGGAACTTACGTAAGTCCTGCAGGGTGCCAGGCCTGGGTAATTTAACCATTGCTTCCACGCGGGCGGCCATGATACCCTTTGTTCCATGAGCAATCTTAACCCCTAGAAATATCACCTCTGACCTAGCCAGGTTTGCCTTGTGAGGACTCAGCTTCAGTCCTGCACGTGACAGGAGGCCTAACAATTCCTGTAAGAGGGCTAAGTGCTCCTCCATGGTCTCTGTATGGAGGAGTAGGTCGTCAACATACTGTAACAGGCATTCTGGGCGCGAGAAAACACTCAGCACTTTTGCCAATGCCTGATGAAAGTAAGTTGGGCTACTGTGAAAACCCTGGGGCAAAACGCAGAACATGTATTGCGTGTCACGTACAGTGAACGCAAACTTGTACTGGCAACTTTCTGTTAAGGGTATAGAGAAAAATCCGTTTGCCACATCAATGGTTGAGAATACCTGGCTTTTACCATTTATCCTTGCCATTATGTCTGGGGTTTCTGCAACTACCTGCGCTGACATGGGGGTGTATTTGTTCAGAACCCTGAGATCGATTGTGAGTCTCCAGGTGTTCGTCTCCTTCTTCCTAACAGGCCATAAGGGATTGTTGCACTTTGAATTTCCCTTTATGACCACCCCCCTTGACTGTAGGTCAGTTACAGCTTCCACTACAGAGTCCATGGCTTCAGGAGGGAAGCGATATTGACGCTGAGGTGGTGGGTCCGGCCCTTGTATGTCCACCTCAACATCAACCATCCTTCCACAGTCATTTTTCCCTTGTGCCCATAATTCCGGATACCTGTACACAATAGGTTCAAGGTCTGTGTTGTGTGAGACCTCTGGCCATTTATGCACAAGTCCATTGTCATTCCTGTCATTTGCATGTATGAGTGGACCCAGATCATGTCGCTGTATCACACAGATCCTTGATTTTCTGGGACCTTTCCATACCATACAATTTGCTAGATCCAATATCCAGCCCTGTTTTGTCATTACATCAGTTCCGATAATGTTATCGGATCCTGAGTAGTACCACATTGGGATTTTTAAAGAGAAATCATTGATTTCTACAATCACTTTATCAATCCTGTGGGCTGTCACCCCCCCTTGTTGGTGATCAAATCCGATCACAACACACTGAGGGCTATCTGGATTCAAATCATGCTCCACATTGGTGATGGAGATTTCAGCTCCAGTGTCAAGCATGATTTTTACCCAAATATTTTTTATTTTAGCCATGATGTGGGGTCTCCCAGAAGGATCCAATACCAGGCTACATAGCGGAATTAGTTCCTTTGGGACCCCTGACCTTCAGTCTGTCTGCACCAGATTTGCTACTGGAACCTCTACTGCACAGACTGAAACCTCTTTATTTTGTGATGTTACCTGTGAAGCAGACGGTTTATCTGCTTGCACATTTACAGCTGCTACACACTTCAGTGGTTGTGCAACTGATGGACCTTTTGTCCTTGTACAATTATTATATTTCTTTTGGAAACCGTTTGTGTTTCCAGCTGTGTAACGAGATTGTTTAGGACAGTTTCTTCTACTATGTCCTTTCTGTCTGCACTTGTAGCAGACTAGATCTTCATCCTCTGCTGGTGGAGCAGATGGCTGAACATCTTTAGGGCGATGTTCAGGATAAGTCTGGCGGCGATCACGCGTTACACCACCAGATATACCCTGTTCCCTAATTTGTACAGATTTCTTGGATCTCAAAGTTTCCTGTCTGAATTCCTCAATAATTCTAGCTGCACCTGCAAGTGTAGTTTCCCTTTGAGCATTTGTTCGCAGATTGACATTTGTGTATGTAAATTTTTCCACAAATGCGCGAATCATGCCCGGTGGAATATGGGGTCTATGGTCGTTAGTTACAGTCCTATACATAGCTTCAAACCGACCACATAAAGCTAAAGGTTCATGGTGTATTGTAGGTTTGAAACTATCTAAGATATTGGGAGTTACCTCCCTATGCCCTGTTGTCAGTAACATAAGGGCAGCTATTCTTTCCTTTTTGTCATGGTAGCGACCATTCCCGGGGGCTGAGTCCCCAGTGGTCTCATACCTTTGACTAAGGTAAGTGGGTAGCCACAACTTGAAGAGATCCATGCGATCTTCTGGGGCCACACTTAGTTGAGTGCAATGGCCCTCAAAAATATCGCATGAGGTAAAAGGGTCTAAACTGCTATCATATTGAGGAAATTCTCTTTTGAGTTCCAAGAGGATTTTTGTTCTCTTTATATCATTACCTGTAAAAGGTTGATTGAAAGAGATCAAATCCTTTCTACCGTTGTTGCTTGGCCCTAAGACAGGAGTGGAATCTATAACATCCCATCCACTCTTCTGGTCTTGTGCCCGTGCACCAACAGTATTTCCCACCGGTGTTGGGGTGTACTCCAGTGTGCGTAACACTGGGTAAATGCCAGGGGATCTTACATCCTGCGTATCAAGTAGTGGTGCAGTGAGATCCAAGCCAGATAAGTCTGCTTGATACCCAGCTGAACTACCACTTTCCCTATTAAAAACACAAATTTGTTTTGTGGGTATTAACTCTGTAGAGTCCACCCGAGGGTTACTTTTAGATAGCTCTTTTATCGAATTTGAAAGATCAGTTATCAAACCCTGCATATTCATGATCATTTGGGCTCTACTTTCTAAGTCCTGCTGTAATTGTGCCCTATGGTCTTCAGTAGAAGCCATCCGATCATCTGCAGTATTAAGGTCAACGCATAGCTCAGCGATTTCCTTATCTTTATCAGTACAATTTTTACAGCTATCTTCCTGATTAATTACATTTACTTTCTTAGTCAACATACCTCTAGCTATCATTTCTGCATGCTCCGGTCTCCAAATTGTGTCCTCAAAAACCTGGACTAATTTAACCAACATTTGGAACCTTTTATGGGTTTTCCTAAACACACTTTGTTTATTAATAGACAATTTGTCATGACTGTACACCTGCTCTAGCAGTTGTGCCCATAAATTTTCTGCAGATGTATAACTAGCTGGTATGACAGGATTAAACATACTACCTTCTGCAAGTTTAGTGATATTAATGAAATCCATAGCTACCTGTTTGATGATCTTAACGACTGATTTAACGACCTGTGTAAATACTTCCTTGTTTGTTGCGTGGGAATGAAGTCAATTGGTTCGTCTTGTAGACCTGAATTCACCCAGCCAAAAGAGCGACTAATGGCTGTACGGGGTGACCAGTGCGCGCCGTCTACTCAGAATTCCAAAGCGTCGCCGAAGCACGTACCCGCTAGACAACTTTCAAAGACGAGTTTCTGATGGAAATATGAGGTTGAGGTGCCTTTAATGGTTCTGTGCTATTCAGGGTCAGTGTGATGTTACCCTGAAATAGAGAACAAAATAACCGAGTATCGTATTCTACATAAGATAAACACAGCCATTTAAGAAAAAATATTGCATTTACCCAAAAATTCTCAAGTTAGTTCACAATCAAACCTACTTTTGTACAACACTAAATCGCTAGTCCACCTAGAGAAAAAAAAAATGTTAACATTAAATAGGCAGATTGGCCCTATTTTCCCTTGAGGAGATAATTCAGTCATTAAAGATCATTTGTTTCATCATTATGAAAAATGTAAAAATAAAATAAAATACAGAAATAAGAATAGGTTTGCTGCAATAAATTATGGGTCTTCTTGGCCATTGAAGATCATAATTAATACAGTTTGAGCTAGCTCGCCATTGTTATAGGATCCTGGGACCCGCCATAATAATGATACAATACCTTTGATCTTATTAATGACCAATCTCATTAATTATTGGGATATAATGCAATTTGCGTCTTTTTCGCTATTTTAGTCACGTCGAATAATACGCACCCGTGACATCTCAGATCTACTTTAGAGGCATTATTTCACTCAACCTTTTGAGGTTTGCTTGCGCATGACAACTAGAAATCCGTAGACTTACGCGATTCCTGTGTTTGACAAGGCTATATATATATATACATATATATATATATATATATACATATATATATGTACACACATCTCGCCTAAATATTACACAAATATTTCACATTTATGTGTTAATCGCTAAATAAATACCAATCTATCATTTACCTCACTATAATGCATTATCTATATAAACATCCATTCATCCTATTGATTACAGTTATCTAAACATACAAAACAGGCATAAGGATACAAGTCTTTTACTTTACAACATAAATGCATACATACAATTACAGATAATACATTATAGATTAAACAGACAATGCTACAACTTCAGAAGTAAGTACATAATATCCTATTCTGTGGTGTGTGTGGGTGTGGGTGTGTGTGTGTGTATATATTTACTAATGTATATGCTGTAAGAGAAATGTATAGGAGTGAGTATTTCATCAGTATTGCTCATTCGTGTTGTGAGTGTATATAGAGACAGAGAATGAATGTGTGTTAAGGATGCATTGTGTATGCCATGTGCTCTTGAAAGATGGGGGGTTGGATTACAATATCCTATTCTGGTGTGTGTGTGTGTGTGTTTACTAGTATATATGCTGTAAGAGAAATGTATAGGAGTGAGTATTCATTGTTGTGAGTGTGTATAGAGACAGAGAATGTATGTGTGTTAAGGATGCATTGTGTATGCCATGTGCTCTTAAAAGATGGGGGGTTGTTAGAATTTGCAGGTAAAATAAACAGATATTTGTTTCAGTGGTAGATAAAGAAAGATTAAGAGAAAGAGAGAGAAAGATATAACATCAGAACATAGAGGGTAAACAAGATGAGGGGGATGGAAATTCATTGTAATGCAATTAGCAAACATTCCTGAAAGTATATGTGAAAAGGCTAAAGCTCCAGAGAGTTAAATATAAGAAGATGAAGGATTCATATAGTTAACAGATATTTGTTTCAGTGGTAGATAAAGAAAGATTAAGAGAAAGAGAGAGAAAGATATAACATCAGAAAAGGCTAAAGCTCCAGAGAGTTAATTCATATAGTTAAGAGTTACAGATATAGCTTACTAGTATGTCTCCAGGGTTCCAGGTGTGGGAGAGGTTCCAAGTATGTGTGTGTGTGGAGTGATGGAATGAGAGGGATATGTTTGTCTCAATGGCTTATAAACCTTTACCCATAATGCATTGCTTCAGATGGGAGGGCTTGACCTCTGCCACACCCCTGCAACTAGATACGGCCTGTATGACTCAAAGCCTTCTGTTTCCTATCTAGCACATGGTGCTAACAAAGAACTTACTGTGGAGCCATAACAGCAGTGAAATGCTAGTGTCCATTATGCGTGGCTCAAGCTCCGCCCACCGCGACTGCGTCATCAGTGGCGATATAGGAGCTCCTTCACATTCCCCCTGTTGTCGGTAACCCGACACTACAAGTTGGAAGGTTTACTCTATCTAAGTGTATTTTTTTTTTTTTTTTTACTATTATATACTCACTTCTGTATTAACAAAAAAGCATAACATAAGACAGTTTTTAAAGTAACATATAAAAACAAATCAACAATTTCAAAGGAAGTCCACAAGAACGGTTGGTAATCTTCAAAAGTCCATAATCAAAATCCTTGAGAAAGTCCATAAGTAGATATCATAGAAAAGAGTCCTTGAGTATTGTTTTTTTTGTTTTGTTTAAAGTCCTGAAGCATTGGAATAAAATTTATTGTTAATAATTTCTCTATTCCAAAGTTAGCAGAGTCCTTTTTCAAGTTATTACAAAGTCTTTTCACAAGTTCTGTATATGAATTTTCAAGCGGAATGATGTTTGAAGGATAGTAAAGACTTTGAATGTTCTATTAGAGTCAAGTCCAGAAGGATAAGAATCCAGGAAGAGGGAGAGAGAGAGACCCCAATGATCACCAACTCTCACTTGTCCCCTTCCTACCGACTATGGAGGAGATAAAAAAACCTCTATGCAATTGACGACATCCCAGGAAAAACCCCCTAAGAGATCCATAGTGGAAAAAGTATCCCCTCTCCCAAGGGATATTCTATAAAAATAGTTAATCTTGCACTGTTAATGGTGAAGTCCATGAAAAAAAATGAGAATCTTGTCATATCTGGTGGTGCATAACAAACATCTTCTATGTAGTTTGTTTAGTGACTAGTCCATAGATGAAATAGTCCATAACCCCCCTCCCTTAATAGTTCGACATTTGTTGTCTTCTAGTCCTTATACGTTCTTCTTCTTTGTAGAGCTTTACAGTGTCTTTAAGTTCTTTAGTCATTGTTTTTATCTTTCTGTACACAACCAGTAGTGCAATATATAGGATTACTACCAGCAAAATGAGAACTATTATGGGATGTATGAGGAGATTGAAAAATGATGTTGCTTTTGGACTGTAACCAAATAGGCTCTCCCACCACGATACTTTGGCGTCTTCCTCTAAGGCGTGCAGGACCTTTGTGATTTTGATGGCATCATGTTCCAGCTTGATGGTCGCTTGCTTCTCCGTCTCCTTGAGTTTTTCCAAGATGTCGTCCTCCTTCCCGAAGTCGAGCAGCCAGTTCTTGAGCTCTGTCCCGAAACCAAGTGGAATTTTCTGAAGCCTCACAGGAGTATCTGGGTGGATATCTAGTCGCTTCTCTGGGGTCACTGGTGTTCTTCCCATCTCGTCTGCTACATCGATACCTAGAGTGGGGATAAGAGTACAATATGCTCCTCGGAGAAGATTTCCTCTTTGGGTGCAGTTAGTAGCATAAACAGTATACGAGAGATTTTGGAATTGATACCAGCACCAGTAACCTTGACCCAGATATTTTAAATTAGATGATGGCTTTGGACTAACATCCATCAAACATGATCCTTCAGTATCCCAGCACTGCTGCCTGAGTACTCTGTCATGATTCCCTTGACACAATATAGCGTCTTCTCGTCTCCAACATCCATCCGTGTCAAATAGATATGGATGTGACCCTTCATATGTTAACGTGTCAGATTGGAGACGTGGATGGAGTATTGTATCCCCTGGCATCGGAATACCCAAATTTACTGCAGTGTACCCCTTCCTTTCTCTACCAGAAACAGGAGCTAGAGAGGAGGCAGTACAGGTCAGATTCAGGCAACCATGCCACTGTGTGAGCCACCAGTTTGTATGATTCAACGCAAAGTCAGGGACAAATTGCTTTATCCTCTGTCTAAGGTTGAATGGATAGTGACCATTATGGAGAGATGACACTATGTGTTTTAGATTTTCTGAGAGTTCACTCTGAACCTGTGTGCATGCCAGAGCCAATTGAGCTCTATCTTGTTCTCCAATGAGACCCAACACCAACCCTCTAAACTTTTCCCGAAGGGCTACAGATAGAGAGGTAGTGGCATCTATATGAGCATGTTGTAAGTTCTCAAGGATGTGATTTACATCCAGTTGAGTCCTTATACCATCTCCCGTATGTTGTGCCAGGCTCCCAAGTTTATTCCTCAGAACCTCTAAATCCATAGTATTCAGTGTACCTATTCCCATTGCACCTCCTCCAAGAGCGGTCGCAATGGCATCTCGCTTCCCCCTATCTTTTTTAAGTCTCCAGTCATCTTTTCTTGTTTCTTGCCCGGATTCTACCCATCCTTTCAGCATATCTAGTTGATTCCTCACTAGTTCCTCACATCTGTGATCCCAACGATCTACTCTGAAATCCTCCACTGAAATTCTCCAAGTGTATAGCATAAATTTGACGTTGGTTATTATTGTCCATGGAGATGATAATTGGGGCGCTATCACATCTGCTATTTTATGGATAGGGATGTTACAGTCATCAAAATGTGGCCTGACTGGTTCTAAGACTTCTGTTTCATAGGGTATTCTGACTACAGTTACACATACTTGTCCTCTCCCTTTAAACGGATACCACTGGTCACTATCCCCTGGTTGTAAGGAGAGATATTTAACAGGTTTTGTTTTAGAGAGATAAGTCCACTGAGAGAATGTCCAACACCCTTCATCTGCTACCTCGCAGAATGGCCATTTAAAAGGTCCGTCAATGTTGATATCAAAGTTAATATCTCTGCCACTAGGGTCCTTCCAGTCAACAGACACATATCTGTTCCTGTACTCCTCAGTCATAGGGGTACCATCCATCCATACATCAATTATCGGAGTATCTATGCCATTACATACTATATCCCACCTCCAGGGGTTTAGATCTAACATAACCATTTGCTTATCTGGTTCCCAATGGGCATATGTAATAAAATAATATCCAGCAACTTCTGGTACACATTTATCTCTCATAATTGTTATCATAAAAGACCGTATAGATGGTGATCCCTCTACCCGGATGTACTTCTGATTTTTTGCATCTGTTTTAATTTTCAAAATGGCAGCTCTGTACAAGCCTTCCATGTCTACTGGCCCATGGTTGTTATTCCACATAGCTTGGCCTGTGTTACTACAGTTCAAGTTCATTATCATAACACTAGTTTGTAAATAATCTGTGGGAACGTGACCTTGGGCATATTTGGATTCTCTTGTGATTAGCAATTGGGAATCTCTCAACATGCAGTATCCCTTTATAGTACCTATAATTGGAATGGGTCTATCAAAATATGTTCGAACACGCAGACTATCCTGAGCATTAGATCCTATGAAGGTAGCCTTTAGAATATACCACCCATCATATTCTCCCCCTGTAGTATCCTCTGGGTCCAGTACTCCCTGCTTTGTACAAAGTACCTCTGTTATATTATATGGTGTTCTCTTAAAGCGTGGTAAATGAGGATTCTTTGATACCCACCTGACAGATTTAGTTGGCACTAAATCAATATCTTTATAATGGTTATATTCTTTAAGGCAGAGTGTATGTAGATCATGTTGATTGGCAGACACATTTTCTTTGGGGGTATAGTGTCGGACCTTATCCCCTGCATAACCATATCTCCAAAACCCATATAAATACCATTGACCAGCCACAAAGCTGTAATTAGAGTAGGGCTCTAGGATTTTCCCTTCCTTACATTCTACTACCAAAAGCTCTAGCTGGTTAGTAGAATTAGATTTTTGGGAATTTCTTATTTGTGTTGCATTTGACCAACCCCTGTCCTCCTCGTTATTCTGAGGAGTAGCAAAACCCACTAGTACCACACCTACCAGTATTACCAGTGTCTGTAATACTAGTTTGCTCAGATGGCAGTATACTGAGCACCTTTGAGCTCCCACGGAGGAATAAGATTTGTAATGGTGTCCTCTGGGTGCTGGTGTCACAGATCTTTCCTTGGGCTCCATGATCTGCTAAGAAAAAAGGCATGAGTCTAGTTCTTTTTCAATAAGGACAGGTTTTAATTTTCCTTACTAGAACCTTTAGAAAGATGGTTTTATTGTTCCACACTCCCCTGTAGTTCCCAACTTAATGAGCACACAAATGCTCTACTGGGTTGAGGAGACTCGAGTGATTTTTGCCTGGTCAATATGGACCCACAATACCTTGCGTCTCCGCTGAGAGTCTTTCTTGGTAGTCACAGGCCTCTGTACCTTCAGCATGGTATCACCCATTGTCTCGAGAACCTGATATGGTCCCTCCCAGTTTGCATCCCAAGGACCTGCCTTACGGAAAACTTTGACCATTACTAAATCTCCTACAAGGGGCATTGGGGTCTCCCCCTGTAGATAGGGTTTGTGCAGCCGTACTGCTGCATATGGCAGCAGTCCCTTCAGGTTATCTTGTACCTGTTGTAGGAACACATCTCTGGCAATTGCATCCTTAATGGGATTTGACAGCTGAGGCTCATTGGGGAAGCAAAGTGGCATTTTGCGACCTGTCATGAGCTCGAATGGAGTGATCCCTGTTGTGGATGCTTCCGTTGCCCTAATACCCATAAGTATTGCCGGTAAAGCTGTTACCCAAGAAGATCCCTTCTGTAACAATGCCTTGGCTAACCGGGTCTTGATGGTCCGGTTCATGCGCTCTACTATCCCTGCTGACTGGGGATGATAAGGAACATGAAATCGTTGCTTTATGTCCAGTAGTTCACAAAGTGCTTTCATGACCTTGCCAGTAAAATGGGTTCCACGATCAGATTCTATGATCCTGGGGATTCCCCAACGTGACAAAATTTGCTCCCATAGGACCCGTGCTGTAGTGGTAGCTGAGTCATTCACTGTTGGAATGGCTTCTACCCACTTCGAGAACACATCAACAACTACCAAGGCATAGCGACAATTGCGACTGCCTGCTGGTAGTGGTCCTATGAAATCAATTTGTAAGGCTGCCCATGGCCCCTCTGCTGGAGGCACACGCTGTAATGCTGGCTTGAGAGCTGGTGCTCTAGGGTTGATTTGGGCACATACAAGACATTGTTGAGTAACACACTCTACTGTTTTGGACATTCCTGGCCAGTATAATTTACTCTTTAGTAGAGACAACAGTTTATCCCGACCAGGGTGCCCCAGGAGCTGGTGATTGAGCTGTGTCAGCTCCTCTTGGAGATGTGAAGGGACTACTGGGAGTGGATTTAAATTTTCTCCTGATACATGGCACAAGATACCCTGTCTGATAGACCAGGGATCCTGTGGTGAATTTCTGAGTGTCATAAGAAGAGGGTCTTTCGCCTGTTCCTCTTCAAATGACACCGGTCCTTCTTTGAGGACTTTCCTGCGTACAGCCACCTGGAATGAGGGCAAAAATGCAGCATCTGGATCACAAAAGATACCAGATATTGCAGCCATTTTTGCTGCTTCATCCGCTGCATTGTTTCCTAGGATTAAGGGGTTGTTCCCTTTCTGGTGTGCAGGCACTTTGATGATTGCAGCCTCATCAGGATGTGACTTTCCCCATTCCCAAAGTTCTTTTAAAACTGAAACGTGCGCCAGAGGTTTATTCTGGCTGTCCACGAATCCACGTTTTTGCCAGGTCTCTAAGTGTGATGTTAGAGATCGCACTACATACGAACTGTCACTGTATATAGTGCGCCGCCCTGGGGGCTGGAGAAAAAGTGCTTCTTTCACAGCCTCTAACTCAGCGCGCTGTGCGGACAGGTGACCTGGAAGTTTAACCAGGCTCTGGGTCCCAGTGGTCTCATCCAAGACCGCATAACCTGTCGCATATGTCCCATCCACTAGAGAGCGTGACCCATCAACAAAGATGATTCTGTCATCAGGGTGCGCTATCTGCCTGAAGAAAGGTGTTGTAAGGGAATGTGTCAATGGACCGCAATCATGCTCTGTTCCAGTTGTGTTTAACAATTGAGACAGAACATACTTAGCCTTGTGACAGATTTTGATGTTCCGTCCACTAAGGTCCATTATCCATCTCCCAAACCTCTGCTGAGAGACTCCAGGAAGTGTATCCCGGAGTAGAAGAGTTAATGGAGAGTGAGGTGTCTGCACAGTAAGTGGTCTAAACCCTACAATATGCTCTGTCACTTTGACAGCATAATGTATGGCTGCCAGCTGTTTTGCACACTCATCAAAACCCCTTTCAACTGGTGAAAGAAGTCTTGAGAAGTATCCTAGTGGTCTAGTTGTTATACCCACCTCTTGCAGGAGAGCCGCTGATATGGACTCTGATCCAGCATGCGCTTGGATGGCCAGATTGCCATCTGGGTGGGGGGTGGCTAGTACCGGGGCAGAGGAGAGGTCTCTTTTTAGTGTTGTAAAGGCCTTCTCCTGTGTTTCCGCCCAACCTTTCAGTGAGGGTTTTTCCCCTCTGAGTAATTCATAGAGAGCTTTTGCCTTGGTAGCAAAGTCCTCTATGAATTCCCTCATGAAATTTGCAACCCCCAGGAACTTACGTAAGTCCTGCAGGGTGCCAGGCCTGGGTAATTTAACCATTGCTTCCACGCGGGCGGCCATGATACCCTTTGTTCCATGAGCAATCTTAACCCCTAGAAATATCACCTCTGACCTAGCCAGGTTTGCCTTGTGAGGACTCAGCTTCAGTCCTGCACGTGACAGGAGGCCTAACAATTCCTGTAAGAGGGCTAAGTGCTCCTCCATGGTCTCTGTATGGAGGAGTAGGTCGTCAACATACTGTAACAGGCATTCTGGGCGCGAGAAAACACTCAGCACTTTTGCCAATGCCTGATGAAAGTAAGTTGGGCTACTGTGAAAACCCTGGGGCAAAACGCAGAACATGTATTGCGTGTCACGTACAGTGAACGCAAACTTGTACTGGCAACTTTCTGTTAAGGGTATAGAGAAAAATCCGTTTGCCACATCAATGGTTGAGAATACCTGGCTTTTACCATTTATCCTTGCCATTATGTCTGGGGTTTCTGCAACTACCTGCGCTGACATGGGGGTGTATTTGTTCAGAACCCTGAGATCGATTGTGAGTCTCCAGGTGTTCGTCTCCTTCTTCCTAACAGGCCATAAGGGATTGTTGCACTTTGAATTTCCCTTTATGACCACCCCCCTTGACTGTAGGTCAGTTACAGCTTCCACTACAGAGTCCATGGCTTCAGGAGGGAAGCGATATTGACGCTGAGGTGGTGGGTCCGGCCCTTGTATGTCCACCTCAACATCAACCATCCTTCCACAGTCATTTTTCCCTTGTGCCCATAATTCCGGATACCTGTACACAATAGGTTCAAGGTCTGTGTTGTGTGAGACCTCTGGCCATTTATGCACAAGTCCATTGTCATTCCTGTCATTTGCATGTATGAGTGGACCCAGATCATGTCGCTGTATCACACAGATCCTTGATTTTCTGGGACCTTTCCATACCATACAATTTGCTAGATCCAATATCCAGCCCTGTTTTGTCATTACATCAGTTCCGATAATGTTATCGGATCCTGAGTAGTACCACATTGGGATTTTTAAAGAGAAATCATTGATTTCTACAATCACTTTATCAATCCTGTGGGCTGTCACCCCCCCTTGTTGGTGATCAAATCCGATCACAACACACTGAGGGCTATCTGGATTCAAATCATGCTCCACATTGGTGATGGAGATTTCAGCTCCAGTGTCAAGCATGATTTTTACCCAAATATTTTTTATTTTAGCCATGATGTGGGGTCTCCCAGAAGGATCCAATACCAGGCTACATAGCGGAATTAGTTCCTTTGGGACCCCTGACCTTCAGTCTGTCTGCACCAGATTTGCTACTGGAACCTCTACTGCACAGACTGAAACCTCTTTATTTTGTGATGTTACCTGTGAAGCAGACGGTTTATCTGCTTGCACATTTACAGCTGCTACACACTTCAGTGGTTGTGCAACTGATGGACCTTTTGTCCTTGTACAATTATTATATTTCTTTTGGAAACCGTTTGTGTTTCCAGCTGTGTAACGAGATTGTTTAGGACAGTTTCTTCTACTATGTCCTTTCTGTCTGCACTTGTAGCAGACTAGATCTTCATCCTCTGCTGGTGGAGCAGATGGCTGAACATCTTTAGGGCGATGTTCAGGATAAGTCTGGCGGCGATCACGCGTTACACCACCAGATATACCCTGTTCCCTAATTTGTACAGATTTCTTGGATCTCAAAGTTTCCTGTCTGAATTCCTCAATAATTCTAGCTGCACCTGCAAGTGTAGTTTCCCTTTGAGCATTTGTTCGCAGATTGACATTTGTGTATGTAAATTTTTCCACAAATGCGCGAATCATGCCCGGTGGAATATGGGGTCTATGGTCGTTAGTTACAGTCCTATACATAGCTTCAAACCGACCACATAAAGCTAAAGGTTCATGGTGTATTGTAGGTTTGAAACTATCTAAGATATTGGGAGTTACCTCCCTATGCCCTGTTGTCAGTAACATAAGGGCAGCTATTCTTTCCTTTTTGTCATGGTAGCGACCATTCCCGGGGGCTGAGTCCCCAGTGGTCTCATACCTTTGACTAAGGTAAGTGGGTAGCCACAACTTGAAGAGATCCATGCGATCTTCTGGGGCCACACTTAGTTGAGTGCAATGGCCCTCAAAAATATCGCATGAGGTAAAAGGGTCTAAACTGCTATCATATTGAGGAAATTCTCTTTTGAGTTCCAAGAGGATTTTTGTTCTCTTTATATCATTACCTGTAAAAGGTTGATTGAAAGAGATCAAATCCTTTCTACCGTTGTTGCTTGGCCCTAAGACAGGAGTGGAATCTATAACATCCCATCCACTCTTCTGGTCTTGTGCCCGTGCACCAACAGTATTTCCCACCGGTGTTGGGGTGTACTCCAGTGTGCGTAACACTGGGTAAATGCCAGGGGATCTTACATCCTGCGTATCAAGTAGTGGTGCAGTGAGATCCAAGCCAGATAAGTCTGCTTGATACCCAGCTGAACTACCACTTTCCCTATTAAAAACACAAATTTGTTTTGTGGGTATTAACTCTGTAGAGTCCACCCGAGGGTTACTTTTAGATAGCTCTTTTATCGAATTTGAAAGATCAGTTATCAAACCCTGCATATTCATGATCATTTGGGCTCTACTTTCTAAGTCCTGCTGTAATTGTGCCCTATGGTCTTCAGTAGAAGCCATCCGATCATCTGCAGTATTAAGGTCAACGCATAGCTCAGCGATTTCCTTATCTTTATCAGTACAATTTTTACAGCTATCTTCCTGATTAATTACATTTACTTTCTTAGTCAACATACCTCTAGCTATCATTTCTGCATGCTCCGGTCTCCAAATTGTGTCCTCAAAAACCTGGACTAATTTAACCAACATTTGGAACCTTTTATGGGTTTTCCTAAACACACTTTGTTTATTAATAGACAATTTGTCATGACTGTACACCTGCTCTAGCAGTTGTGCCCATAAATTTTCTGCAGATGTATAACTAGCTGGTATGACAGGATTAAACATACTACCTTCTGCAAGTTTAGTGATATTAATGAAATCCATAGCTACCTGTTTGATGATCTTAACGACTGATTTAACGACCTGTGTAAATACTTCCTTGTTTGTTGCGTGGGAATGAAGTCAATTGGTTCGTCTTGTAGACCTGAATTCACCCAGCCAAAAGAGCGACTAATGGCTGTACGGGGTGACCAGTGCGCGCCGTCTACTCAGAATTCCAAAGCGTCGCCGAAGCACGTACCCGCTAGACAACTTTCAAAGACGAGTTTCTGATGGAAATATGAGGTTGAGGTGCCTTTAATGGTTCTGTGCTATTCAGGGTCAGTGTGATGTTACCCTGAAATAGAGAACAAAATAACCGAGTATCGTATTCTACATAAGATAAACACAGCCATTTAAGAAAAAATATTGCATTTACCCAAAAATTCTCAAGTTAGTTCACAATCAAACCTACTTTTGTACAACACTAAATCGCTAGTCCACCTAGAGAAAAAAAAAATGTTAACATTAAATAGGCAGATTGGCCCTATTTTCCCTTGAGGAGATAATTCAGTCATTAAAGATCATTTGTTTCATCATTATGAAAAATGTAAAAATAAAATAAAATACAGAAATAAGAATAGGTTTGCTGCAATAAATTATGGGTCTTCTTGGCCATTGAAGATCATAATTAATACAGTTTGAGCTAGCTCGCCATTGTTATAGGATCCTGGGACCCGCCATAATAATGATACAATACCTTTGATCTTATTAATGACCAATCTCATTAATTATTGGGATATAATGCAATTTGCGTCTTTTTCGCTATTTTAGTCACGTCGAATAATACGCACCCGTGACATCTCAGATCTACTTTAGAGGCATTATTTCACTCAACCTTTTGAG
Source organism: Mixophyes fleayi (assembly GCF_038048845.1). NCBI lineage: Eukaryota > Metazoa > Chordata > Amphibia > Anura > Limnodynastidae > Mixophyes > Mixophyes fleayi. The sequence continues at coordinate 158,234 of NW_027445914.1, forward strand.
GTTTGCTTGCGCATGACAACTAGAAATCCGTAGACTTACGCGATTCCTGTGTTTGACAAGGCTATATATATATATACATATATATATATATATATATACATATATATATGTACACACATCTCGCCTAAATATTACACAAATATTTCACATTTATGTGTTAATCGCTAAATAAATACCAATCTATCATTTACCTCACTATAATGCATTATCTATATAAACATCCATTCATCCTATTGATTACAGTTATCTAAACATACAAAACAGGCATAAGGATACAAGTCTTTTACTTTACAACATAAATGCATACATACAATTACAGATAATACATTATAGATTAAACAGACAATGCTACAACTTCAGAAGTAAGTACATAATATCCTATTCTGTGGTGTGTGTGGGTGTGGGTGTGTGTGTGTGTATATATTTACTAATGTATATGCTGTAAGAGAAATGTATAGGAGTGAGTATTTCATCAGTATTGCTCATTCGTGTTGTGAGTGTATATAGAGACAGAGAATGAATGTGTGTTAAGGATGCATTGTGTATGCCATGTGCTCTTGAAAGATGGGGGGTTGGATTACAATATCCTATTCTGGTGTGTGTGTGTGTGTGTTTACTAGTATATATGCTGTAAGAGAAATGTATAGGAGTGAGTATTCATTGTTGTGAGTGTGTATAGAGACAGAGAATGTATGTGTGTTAAGGATGCATTGTGTATGCCATGTGCTCTTAAAAGATGGGGGGTTGTTAGAATTTGCAGGTAAAATAAACAGATATTTGTTTCAGTGGTAGATAAAGAAAGATTAAGAGAAAGAGAGAGAAAGATATAACATCAGAACATAGAGGGTAAACAAGATGAGGGGGATGGAAATTCATTGTAATGCAATTAGCAAACATTCCTGAAAGTATATGTGAAAAGGCTAAAGCTCCAGAGAGTTAAATATAAGAAGATGAAGGATTCATATAGTTAACAGATATTTGTTTCAGTGGTAGATAAAGAAAGATTAAGAGAAAGAGAGAGAAAGATATAACATCAGAAAAGGCTAAAGCTCCAGAGAGTTAATTCATATAGTTAAGAGTTACAGATATAGCTTACTAGTATGTCTCCAGGGTTCCAGGTGTGGGAGAGGTTCCAAGTATGTGTGTGTGTGGAGTGATGGAATGAGAGGGATATGTTTGTCTCAATGGCTTATAAACCTTTACCCATAATGCATTGCTTCAGATGGGAGGGCTTGACCTCTGCCACACCCCTGCAACTAGATACGGCCTGTATGACTCAAAGCCTTCTGTTTCCTATCTAGCACATGGTGCTAACAAAGAACTTACTGTGGAGCCATAACAGCAGTGAAATGCTAGTGTCCATTATGCGTGGCTCAAGCTCCGCCCACCGCGACTGCGTCATCAGTGGCGATATAGGAGCTCCTTCACACGGAGAAATCGAGGTTTCAGGCCCCCACCCCTGCTTCCAGAAAGGTAGGCCTGAAAAGGGTGGATAGGGGAACATCATTCAGTTGGGCATAACTCTGCAGTGCAAGGCCGTAGAGAAGTGAGGAAGGACTCCTTGGAAAGAGGAGGGTGGGGGCTTCAAGTTCTCTATTAGGCACCTGGGCCTTTGGGGCCCTTGGAAGGGCCAGACTCACTTTAATTTGTTGAAGGTTTTATGACAGCTATTGCAAGGTGCTAGCGCCCTTGGCTCAATGCAATGCCCTTCCTGGGGACCCACAATTATGAGACTGGTACAGTTGAACAGGGGGGACTCTGAAGTGTATGCGGTTTAAATTCGGCATCACTGACCCATTTGTAAGCGGAGAAACACCCCTTGAATATTATCAATCACAGGCGGCATAAAGCCCCAGGAGGCTTATACCTGGATACCCTATATTCATCATCTCATATCTCAGGCCCCCTTAGTCCTCCAGGCTTTATAGAGGGGTCATAATTTAAAGGAGAGTCTCAGCTCTTTCAGGGTACCACTGGAATTGTAATAGACCCAGGAGAGCAAGAGATATCGACATTCATATCGTCCTATTACGTCTTCAGGCCTTACCGACAAAACTGCACATGCTAGAGGCATTTTCTTGCTGTTATGGGTCCAAGAGTATCCCAGACTCTGGCTTTGGCCTTAAACTTTAGCAGACAATCTCAGCTTTCAGGGGACATTGAAAGCTAATCAATAGCCCCTCCAGAATCGGAGAAATCGAGGTTTCAGCCACCCACCCCTGCTTCCAGAAAGGTAGGCCTGAAAAGGGTGGATGGGGGAACATCATTCAGTTGGGCATAACTTTGCAGTGCAAGGCCGTAGAGAAGTGAGGAAGGATTCCTTGGAAAGAGGAGGGTGGGGGCTTCAAGTTCTCTATTAGGCACCTGGCCCTTTGGGGCCCTTAAGAAGGGCCAGACTCACTTTAGGTTGTTGAAGGTTTTATGAGAGCTATTGCAAGGTACTAGCGCCCTTGGCTCAATGCAGTGCCCTTCCTGGGGACCCACAATTATGAGACTGGTACAGTTGAACAGGGGGGACTCTGAAGTGTATGCGGTTAAAATTTGGCATCACTGACCCATTTGTAAGCGGAAAAACACCCCTTCAAAATTATCAATCACAGGCGGCATAAAGCCCCAGGAGGCTTATACCTGGATACCCTATATTCATCATCTCATATGTCAGGCCCCCTTAGTCCCCTAGGCTATATAGAGGGGTCATAATTTAAAGGAGAGTCTCAGCTTTTCAGGGTACCACTGGAATTGTAATAGACCCAGGAGAGCAAGAGATATCGACATTCATATTGTCCTATTACGTCCTAAGGCCTTACCGACAAAACTGCACATGCTAGAGGCATTTTCTTGCTGTTATGGGTCCAAGAGTATCCCAGACTCTGGCTTTGGCCTTAAACTTTAGCAGACAATCCCATCTTTCAGGGAACATTGAAAGCTAATCAATAGCCCCTCCAGAATCGGAGAAATCGAGGTTTCAGCCCCCCACCCCTGCTTCCAGAAAGGTAGGCCTGAAAAGGGTGGATGGGGGAACATCATTCAGTTGGGCATAACTCTGCAGTGCAAGGCCGTAGAGAAGTGAGGAAGGACTCCTTGGAAAGAGGAGGGTGGGGGCTTCAAGTTCTCTATTAGGCACCTGGGCCTTTGGGGCCCTTGGAAGGGCCAGACTCACTTTAATTTGTTGAAGGTTTTATGACAGCTATTGCAAGGTGCTAGCGCCCTTGGCTCAATGCAATGCCCTTCCTGGGGACCCACAATTATGAGACTGGTACAGTTGAACAGGGGGGACTCTGAAGTGTATGCAGTTTAAATTCGGCATCACTGACCCATTTGTAAGCGGAGAAACACCCCTTGAATATTATCAATCACAGGCGGCATAAAGCCCCAGGAGGCTTATACCTGGATACCCTATATTCATCATCTCATATCTCAGGCCCCCTTAGTCCTCCAGGCTTTATAGAGGGGTCATAATTTAAAGGAGAGTCTCAGCTCTTTCAGGGTACCACTGGAATTGTAATAGACCCAGGAGAGCAAGAGATATCGACATTCATATCGTCCTATTCCGTCTTAAGGCCTTACCGACAAAACTGCACATGCTAGAGGCATTTTCTTGCTGTTATGGGTCCAAGAGTATCCCAGACTCTGGCTTTGGCCTTAAACTTTAGCAGACAATCTCAGCTTTCAGGGGACATTGAAAGCTAATCAATAGCCCCTCCAGAATCGGAGAAACCGAGGTTTCAGCCCCCCACCCCTGCTTCCAGAAAGGTAGGCCTGAAAAGGGTGGATGGGGGAACATCATTCAGTTGGGCATAACTTTGCAGTGCAAGGCCGTAGAGAAGCGAGGAAGGACTCCTTGGAAAGAGGAGGGTGGGGGCTTCAAGTTCTCTATTAGGCACCTGGGCCTTTGGGGCCCTTGGAAGGGCCAGACTCACTTTAAGTTGTTAAATGGTTTTATGAGAGCTATTGCAAGGTGCTAGCGCCCTTGGCTCAATGCAGTGTCCTTCCTGGGGACCCACAATTATGAGACTGGTACAGTTGAACAGGGGGGACTCTGAAGTTTATGCGGTTTAAATTTGACATCACTGACCCATTTGTAAGCGGAGAAACACCCCTTCAAAATTATCAATCACAGGCGGCATAAAGCCCCAGGAGGCTTATACCTGGATACCCTATATTCATCATCTCATATGTCAGGCCCCCTTAGTCCCCTAGGCTATATAGAGGGGTCATAATTTAAAGGAGAGTCTCAGCTTTTCAGGGTACCACTGGAATTGTAATAGACCCAGGAGAGCAAGAGATATCGACATTCATAATGTCCTATTACGTCCTAAGGCCTTACCGACAAAACTGCACATGCTAGAGGCATTTTCTTGCTCTTATGGGTCCAAGAGTATCCCAGACTCTGGCTTTGGCCTTAACCTTTAGCAGATAATCTCAGCTTTCAGGGGACATTGAAAGCTAATCAATAGCCCCTCTAGAATCGGAGAAATGGAGGTTTCAGCCCTCCCACCCCTGCTTCCAGAAAGGTAGGCCTGAAAAGGGTGGATGGGGAAACATCATTCAGTTGGGCATAACTCTGCAGTGCAAGGCCGTAGAGAAGTGAGGAAGGACTCCTTGGAAAGAGGAGGGTGGGGGCTTCAAGTTCTCTATTAGGCACCTGGCCCTTTGGGGCCCTTGGAAGGGCCAGACTCACTTTAAGTTGTTGAAGGTTTTATGAGAGCTATTGCAAGGTGCTAGCGCCCTTGGCTCAATGCAGTGTCCTTCCTGGGGACCCACAATTATGAGACTGGTACAGTTGAACAGGGGGGACTCTGAAGTGTATGCGGTTTAAATTTGGCATCACTGACCCATTTGTAAGCGGAGAAACACCCCTTCAAAATTATCAATCACAGGCGGCATAAAGCCCCAGGAGGCTTATACCTGGATACCCTATATTCATCATCTCATATCTCAGGCCCCCTTAGTCCTCCAGGCTTTATAGAGGGGTCATAATTTAAAGGAGAGTCTCAGCTCTTTCAGGGTACCACTGGAATTGTAATAGACCCAGGAGAGCAAGAGATATCGACATTCATATCGTCCTATTACGTCTTCAGGCCTTACCGACAAAACTGCACATGCTAGAGGCATTTTCTTGCTGTTATGGGTCCAAGAGTATCCCAGACTCTGGCTTTGGCCTTAAACTTTAGCAGACAATCTCAGCTTTCAGGGGACATTGAAAGCTAATCAATAGCCCCTCCAGAATCGGAGAAATCGAGGTTTCAGCCACCCACCCCTGCTTCCAGAAAGGTAGGCCTGAAAAGGGTGGATGGGGGAACATCATTCAGTTGGGCATAACTTTGCAGTGCAAGGCCGTAGAGAAGTGAGGAAGGATTCCTTGGAAAGAGGAGGGTGGGGGCTTCAAGTTCTCTATTAGGCACCTGGCCCTTTGGGGCCCTTAAGAAGGGCCAGACTCACTTTAGGTTGTTGAAGGTTTTATGAGAGCTATTGCAAGGTACTAGCGCCCTTGGCTCAATGCAGTGCCCTTCCTGGGGACCCACAATTATGAGACTGGTACAGTTGAACAGGGGGGACTCTGAAGTGTATGCGGTTAAAATTTGGCATCACTGACCCATTTGTAAGCGGAAAAACACCCCTTCAAAATTATCAATCACAGGCGGCATAAAGCCCCAGGAGGCTTATACCTGGATACCCTATATTCATCATCTCATATGTCAGGCCCCCTTAGTCCCCTAGGCTATATAGAGGGGTCATAATTTAAAGGAGAGTCTCAGCTTTTCAGGGTACCACTGGAATTGTAATAGACCCAGGAGAGCAAGAGATATCGACATTCATATTGTCCTATTACGTCCTAAGGCCTTACCGACAAAACTGCACATGCTAGAGGCATTTTCTTGCTGTTATGGGTCCAAGAGTATCCCAGACTCTGGCTTTGGCCTTAAACTTTAGCAGACAATCCCATCTTTCAGGGAACATTGAAAGCTAATCAATAGCCCCTCCAGAATCGGAGAAATCGAGGTTTCAGCCCCCCACCCCTGCTTCCAGAAAGGTAGGCCTGAAAAGGGTGGATGGGGGAACATCATTCAGTTGGGCATAACTCTGCAGTGCAAGGCCGTAGAGAAGTGAGGAAGGACTCCTTGGAAAGAGGAGGGTGGGGGCTTCAAGTTCTCTATTAGGCACCTGGGCCTTTGGGGCCCTTGGAAGGGCCAGACTCACTTTAATTTGTTGAAGGTTTTATGACAGCTATTGCAAGGTGCTAGCGCCCTTGGCTCAATGCAATGCCCTTCCTGGGGACCCACAATTATGAGACTGGTACAGTTGAACAGGGGGGACTCTGAAGTGTATGCAGTTTAAATTCGGCATCACTGACCCATTTGTAAGCGGAGAAACACCCCTTGAATATTATCAATCACAGGCGGCATAAAGCCCCAGGAGGCTTATACCTGGATACCCTATATTCATCATCTCATATCTCAGGCCCCCTTAGTCCTCCAGGCTTTATAGAGGGGTCATAATTTAAAGGAGAGTCTCAGCTCTTTCAGGGTACCACTGGAATTGTAATAGACCCAGGAGAGCAAGAGATATCGACATTCATATCGTCCTATTCCGTCTTAAGGCCTTACCGACAAAACTGCACATGCTAGAGGCATTTTCTTGCTGTTATGGGTCCAAGAGTATCCCAGACTCTGGCTTTGGCCTTAAACTTTAGCAGACAATCTCAGCTTTCAGGGGACATTGAAAGCTAATCAATAGCCCCTCCAGAATCGGAGAAACCGAGGTTTCAGCCCCCCACCCCTGCTTCCAGAAAGGTAGGCCTGAAAAGGGTGGATGGGGGAACATCATTCAGTTGGGCATAACTTTGCAGTGCAAGGCCGTAGAGAAGCGAGGAAGGACTCCTTGGAAAGAGGAGGGTGGGGGCTTCAAGTTCTCTATTAGGCACCTGGGCCTTTGGGGCCCTTGGAAGGGCCAGACTCACTTTAAGTTGTTAAATGGTTTTATGAGAGCTATTGCAAGGTGCTAGCGCCCTTGGCTCAATGCAGTGTCCTTCCTGGGGACCCACAATTATGAGACTGGTACAGTTGAACAGGGGGGACTCTGAAGTTTATGCGGTTTAAATTTGACATCACTGACCCATTTGTAAGCGGAGAAACACCCCTTCAAAATTATCAATCACAGGCGGCATAAAGCCCCAGGAGGCTTATACCTGGATACCCTATATTCATCATCTCATATGTCAGGCCCCCTTAGTCCCCTAGGCTATATAGAGGGGTCATAATTTAAAGGAGAGTCTCAGCTTTTCAGGGTACCACTGGAATTGTAATAGACCCAGGAGAGCAAGAGATATCGACATTCATAATGTCCTATTACGTCCTAAGGCCTTACCGACAAAACTGCACATGCTAGAGGCATTTTCTTGCTCTTATGGGTCCAAGAGTATCCCAGACTCTGGCTTTGGCCTTAACCTTTAGCAGATAATCTCAGCTTTCAGGGGACATTGAAAGCTAATCAATAGCCCCTCTAGAATCGGAGAAATGGAGGTTTCAGCCCTCCCACCCCTGCTTCCAGAAAGGTAGGCCTGAAAAGGGTGGATGGGGAAACATCATTCAGTTGGGCATAACTCTGCAGTGCAAGGCCGTAGAGAAGTGAGGAAGGACTCCTTGGAAAGAGGAGGGTGGGGGCTTCAAGTTCTCTATTAGGCACCTGGCCCTTTGGGGCCCTTGGAAGGGCCAGACTCACTTTAAGTTGTTGAAGGTTTTATGAGAGCTATTGCAAGGTGCTAGCGCCCTTGGCTCAATGCAGTGTCCTTCCTGGGGACCCACAATTATGAGACTGGTACAGTTGAACAGGGGGGACTCTGAAGTGTATGCGGTTTAAATTTGGCATCACTGACCCATTTGTAAGCGGAGAAACACCCCTTCAAAATTATCAATCACAGGCGGCATAAAGCCCCAGGAGGCTTATACCTGGATACCCTATATTCATCATCTCATATCTCAGGCCCCCTTAGTCCTCCAGGCTTTATAGAGGGGTCATAATTTAAAGGAGAGTCTCAGCTCTTTCAGGGTACCACTGGAATTGTAATAGACCCAGGAGAGCAAGAGATATCGACATTCATATCGTCCTATTCCGTCTTAAGGCCTTACCGACAAAACTGCACATGCTAGAGGCATTTTCTTGCTGTTATGGGTCCAAGAGTATCCCAGACTCTGGCTTTGGCCTTAAACTTTAGCAGACAATCTCAGCTTTCAGGGGACATTGAAAGCTAATCAATAGCCCCTCCAGAATCGGAGAAACCGAGGTTTCAGCCCCCCACCCCTGCTTCCAGAAAGGTAGGCCTGAAAAGGGTGGATGGGGGAACATCATTCAGTTGGGCATAACTTTGCAGTGCAAGGCCGTAGAGAAGCGAGGAAGGACTCCTTGGAAAGAGGAGGGTGGGGGCTTCAAGTTCTCTATTAGGCACCTTGGCCTTTGGGGCCCTTGGAAGGGCCAGACTCACTTTAAGTTGTTAAATGGTTGTATGAGAGCTATTGCAAGGTGCTAGCGCCCTTGGCTCAATGCAGTGTCCTTCCTGGGGACCCACAATTATGAGACTGGTACAGTTGAACAGGGGGGACTCTGAAGTTTATGCGGTTTAAATTTGACATCACTGACCCATTTGTAAGCGGAGAAACACCCCTTCAAAATTATCAATCACAGGCGGCATAAAGCCCCAGGAGGCTTATACCTGGATACCCTATATTCATCATCTCATATGTCAGGCCCCCTTAGTCCCCTAGGCTATATAGAGGGGTCATAATTTAAAGGAGAGTCTCAGCTTTTCAGGGTACCACTGGAATTGTAATAGACCCAGGAGAGCAAGAGATATCGACATTCATAATGTCCTATTACGTCCTAAGGCCTTACCGACAAAACTGCACATGCTAGAGGCATTTTCTTGCTCTTATGGGTCCAAGAGTATCCCAGACTCTGGCTTTGGCCTTAACCTTTAGCAGATAATCTCAGCTTTCAGGGGACATTGAAAGCTAATCAATAGCCCCTCTAGAATCGGAGAAATGGAGGTTTCAGCCCTCCCACCCCTGCTTCCAGAAAGGTAGGCCTGAAAAGGGTGGATGGGGAAACATCATTCAGTTGGGCATAACTCTGCAGTGCAAGGCCGTAGAGAAGCGAGGAAGGACTCCTTGGAAAGAGGAGGGTGGGGGCTTCAAGTTCTCTATTAGGCACCTGGGCCTTTGGGGCCCTTGGAAGGGCCAGACTCACTTTAAGTTGTTGAAGGTTTTATGAGAGCTATTGCAAGGTGCTAGCGCCCTTGGCTCAATGCAGTGTCCTTCCTGGGGACCCACAATTATGAGACTGGTACAGTTGAACAGGGGGGACTCTGAAGTGTATGCGGTTTAAATTTGGCATCACTGACCCATTTGTAAGCGGAGAAACACCCCTTCAAAATTATCAATCACAGGCGGCATAAAGCCCCAGGAGGCTGATACCTGGATACCCTATATTCATCATTTCATATCTCAGGCCCCCTTAGTCCCCTAGGCTATATAGAGGGGTCATAATTTAAAGGAGAGTCCCAGCTCTTTCAGGGTGCCACTGGAATTGTAATAAACCCAGGAGAGCAAGAGATATCGACATTCATATCGTCCTATTACGTCTTAAGGCCTTACCGACAAAACTGCACATGCTAGAGGCATTTTCTTGCTCTTATGGGTCCAAGAGTATCCCAGACTCTGGCTTTGACCTTAAACTTTAGCAGACAATCCCATCTTTCAGGGAACATTGAAAGCTAATCAATAGCCCCTCCAGAATCGGAGAAATCGAGGTTTCAGCCCCCCACCCCTGCTTCCAGAAAGGTAGGCCTGAAAAGGGTGGATGGGGGAACATCATTCAGTTGGGCATAACTCTGCAGTGCAAGGCCGTAGAGAAGTGAGGAAGGACTCCTTGGAAAGAGGAGGGTGGGGGCTTCAAGTTCTCTATTAGGCACCTGGGCCTTTGGGGCCCTTGGAAGGGCCAGACTCACTTTAAGTTGTTGAAGGTTTTATGAGAGCTATTGCAAGGTGCTAGCGCCCTTGGCTCAATGCAGTGTCCTTCCTGGGGACCCACAATTATGAGACTGGTACAGTTGAACAGGGGGGACTCTGAAGTGTATGCGGTTTAAATTTGGCATCACTGACCCATTTGTAAGCGGAGAAACACCCCTTCAAAATTATCAATCACAGGCGGCATAAAGCCCCAGGAGGCTGATACCTGGATACCCTATATTCATCATTTCATATCTCAGGCCCCCTTAGTCCCCTAGGCTATATAGAGGGGTCATAATTTAAAGGAGAGTCCCAGCTCTTTCAGGGTACCACTGGAATTGTAATAAACCCAGGAGAGCAAGAGATATCGACATTCATATCGTCCTATTACGTCTTAAGGCCTTACCGACAAAACTGCACATGCTAGAGGCATTTTCTTGCTCTTATGGGTCCAAGAGTATCCCAGACTCTGGCTTTGGCCTTAAACTTTAGCAGACAATCCCATCTTTCAGGGAACATTGAAAGCTAATCAATAGCCCCTCCAGAATCGGAGAAATCGAGGTTTCAGCCCCCCACCCCTGCTTCCAGAAAGGTAGGCCTGAAAAGGGTGGATGGGGGAACATCATTCAGTTGGGCATAACTCTGCAGTGCAAGGCCGTAGAGAAGTGAGGAAGGACTCCTTGGAAAGAGGAGGGTGGGGGCTTCAAGTTCTCTATTAGGCACCTGGGCCTTTGGGGCCCTTGGAAGGGCCAGACTCACTTTAATTTGTTGAAGGTTTTATGACAGCTATTGCAAGGTGCTAGCGCCCTTGGCTCAATGCAATGCCCTTCCTGGGGACCCACAATTATGAGACTGGTACAGTTGAACAGGGGGGACTCTGAAGTGTATGCGGTTTAAATTCGGCATCACTGACCCATTTGTAAGCGGAGAAACACCCCTTGAATATTATCAATCACAGGCGGCATAAAGCCCCAGGAGGCTTATACCTGGATACCCTATATTCATCATCTCATATCTCAGGCCCCCTTAGTCCTCCAGGCTTTATAGAGGGGTCATAATTTAAAGGAGAGTCTCAGCTCTTTCAGGGTACCACTGGAATTGTAATAGACCCAGGAGAGCAAGAGATATCGACATTCATATCGTCCTATTACGTCTTAAGGCCTTACCGACAAAACTGCACATGCTAGAGGCATTTTCTTGCTGTTATGGGTCCAATAGTATCCCAGACTCTGGCTTTGGCCTTAAACTTTAGCAGACAATCCCATCTTTCAGGGAACATTGAAAGCTAATCAATAGCCCCTCCAGAATCGGAGAAATCGAGGTTTCAGCCCCCCACCCCTGCTTCCAGAAAGGTAGGCCTGAAAAGGGTGGATGGGGGAACATCATTCAGTTGGGCATAACTCTGCAGTGCAAGGCCGTAGAGAAGTGAGGAAGGACTCCTTGGAAAGAGGAGGGTGGGGGCTTCAAGTTCTCTATTAGGCACCTGGGCCTTTGGGGCCCTTGGAAGGGCCAGACTCACTTTAATTTGTTGAAGGTTTTATGACAGCTATTGCAAGGTGCTAGCGCCCTTGGCTCAATGCAATGCCCTTCCTGGGGACCCACAATTATGAGACTGGTACAGTTGAACAGGGGGGACTCTGAAGTGTATGCGGTTTAAATTCGGCATCACTGACCCATTTGTAAGCGGAGAAACACCCCTTGAATATTATCAATCACAGGCGGCATAAAGCCCCAGGAGGCTTATACCTGGATACCCTATATTCATCATCTCATATCTCAGGCCCCCTTAGTCCTCCAGGCTTTATAGAGGGGTCATAATTTAAAGGAGAGTCTCAGCTCTTTCAGGGTACCACTGGAATTGTAATAGACCCAGGAGAGCAAGAGATATCGACATTCATATTGTCCTATTACGTCCTAAGGCCTTACCGACAAAACTGAACATGCTAGAGGCATTTTCTTGCTGTTATGGGTCCAAGAGTATCCCAGACTCTGGCTTTGGCCTTAACCTTTAGCAGATAATCTCAGCTTTCAGGGGACATTGAAAGCTAATCAATAGCCCCTCCAGAATCGGAGAAATCGAGGTTTCAGCCACCCACCCCTGCTTCCAGAAAGGTAGGCCTGAAAAGGGTGGATGGGGGAACATCATTCAGTTGGGCATAACTTTGCAGTGCAAGGCCGTAGAGAAGTGAGGAAGGACTCCTTGGAAAGAGGAGGGTGGGGGCTTCAAGTTCTCTATTAGGCACCTGGGCCTTTGGGGCCCTTGGAAGGGCCAGACTCACTTTAGGTTGTTGAAGGTTTTATGAGAGCTATTGCAAGGTACTAGCGCCCTTGGCTCAATGCAGTGCCCTTCCTGGGGACCCACAATTATGAGACTGGTACAGTTGAACAGGGGGGACTCTGAAGTGTATGCGGTTTAAATTTGGCATCACTGACCCATTTGTAAGCAGAGAAACACCCCTTCAAAATTATCAATCACAGGCGGCATAAAGCCCCAGGAGGCTGATACCTGGATACCCTATATTCATCATTTCATATCTCAGGCCCCCTTAGTCCCCTAGGCTATATAGAGGGGTCATAATTTAAAGGAGAGTCCCAGCTCTTTCAGGGTACCACTGGAATTGTAATAAACCCAGGAGAGCAAGAGATATCGACATTCATATCGTCCTATTACGTCTTAAGGCCTTACCGACAAAACTGCACATGCTAGAGGCATTTTCTTGCTCTTATGGGTCCAAGAGTATCCCAGACTCTGGCTTTGGCCTTAAACTTTAGCAGACAATCCCATCTTTCAGGGAACATTGAAAGCTAATCAATAGCCCCTCCAGAATCGGAGAAATCGAGGTTTCAGCCCCCCACCCCTGCTTCCAGAAAGGTAGGCCTGAAAAGGGTGGATGGGGGAACATCATTCAGTTGGGCATAACTCTGCAGTGCAAGGCCGTAGAGAAGTGAGGAAGGACTCCTTGGAAAGAGGAGGGTGGGGGCTTCAAGTTCTCTATTAGGCACCTGGGCCTTTGGGGCCCTTGGAAGGGCCAGACTCACTTTAATTTGTTGAAGGTTTTATGACAGCTATTGCAAGGTGCTAGCGCCCTTGGCTCAATGCAATGCCCTTCCTGGGGACCCACAATTATGAGACTGGTACAGTTGAACAGGGGGGACTCTGAAGTGTATGCGGTTTAAATTCGGCATCACTGACCCATTTGTAAGCGGAGAAACACCCCTTGAATATTATCAATCACAGGCGGCATAAAGCCCCAGGAGGCTTATACCTGGATACCCTATATTCATCATCTCATATCTCAGGCCCCCTTAGTCCTCCAGGCTTTATAGAGGGGTCATAATTTAAAGGAGAGTCTCAGCTCTTTCAGGGTACCACTGGAATTGTAATAGACCCAGGAGAGCAAGAGATATCGACATTCATATTGTCCTATTACGTCCTAAGGCCTTACCGACAAAACTGAACATGCTAGAGGCATTTTCTTGCTGTTATGGGTCCAAGAGTATCCCAGACTCTGGCTTTGGCCTTAACCTTTAGCAGATAATCTCAGCTTTCAGGGGACATTGAAAGCTAATCAATAGCCCCTCCAGAATCGGAGAAATCGAGGTTTCAGCCACCCACCCCTGCTTCCAGAAAGGTAGGCCTGAAAAGGGTGGATGGGGGAACATCATTCAGTTGGGCATAACTTTGCAGTGCAAGGCCGTAGAGAAGTGAGGAAGGACTCCTTGGAAAGAGGAGGGTGGGGGCTTCAAGTTCTCTATTAGGCACCTGGGCCTTTGGGGCCCTTGGAAGGGCCAGACTCACTTTAGGTTGTTGAAGGTTTTATGAGAGCTATTGCAAGGTACTAGCGCCCTTGGCTCAATGCAGTGCCCTTCCTGGGGACCCACAATTATGAGACTGGTACAGTTGAACAGGGGGGACTCTGAAGTGTATGCGGTTTAAATTTGGCATCACTGACCCATTTGTAAGCGGAGAAACACCCCTTCAAAATTATCAATCACAGGCGGCATAAAGCCCCAGGAGGCTGATACCTGGATACCCTATATTCATCATTTCATATCTCAGGCCCCCTTAGTCCCCTAGGCTATATAGAGGGGTCATAATTTAAAGGAGAGTCCCAGCTCTTTCAGGGTACCACTGGAATTGTAATAAACCCAGGAGAGCAAGAGATATCGACATTCATATCGTCCTATTACGTCTTAAGGCCTTACCGACAAAACTGCACATGCTAGAGGCATTTTCTTGCTCTTATGGGTCCAAGAGTATCCCAGACTCTGGCTTTGGCCTTAAACTTTAGCAGACAATCCCATCTTTCAGGGAACATTGAAAGCTAATCAATAGCCCCTCCAGAATCGGAGAAATCGAGGTTTCAGCCCCCCACCCCTGCTTCCAGAAAGGTAGGCCTGAAAAGGGTGGATGGGGGAACATCATTCAGTTGGGCATAACTCTGCAGTGCAAGGCCGTAGAGAAGTGAGGAAGGACTCCTTGGAAAGAGGAGGGTGGGGGCTTCAAGTTCTCTATTAGGCACCTGGGCCTTTGGGGCCCTTGGAAGGGCCAGACTCACTTTAATTTGTTGAAGGTTTTATGACAGCTATTGCAAGGTGCTAGCGCCCTTGGCTCAATGCAATGCCCTTCCTGGGGACCCACAATTATGAGACTGGTACAGTTGAACAGGGGGGACTCTGAAGTGTATGCGGTTTAAATTCGGCATCACTGACCCATTTGTAAGCGGAGAAACACCCCTTGAATATTATCAATCACAGGCGGCATAAAGCCCCAGGAGGCTTATACCTGGATACCCTATATTCATCATCTCATATCTCAGGCCCCCTTAGTCCTCCAGGCTTTATAGAGGGGTCATAATTTAAAGGAGAGTCTCAGCTCTTTCAGGGTACCACTGGAATTGTAATAGACCCAGGAGAGCAAGAGATATCGACATTCATATTGTCCTATTACGTCCTAAGGCCTTACCGACAAAACTGCACATGCTAGAGGCATTTTCTTGCTGTTATGGGTCCAAGAGTATCCCAGACTCTGGCTTTGGCCTTAACCTTTAGCAGATAATCTCAGCTTTCAGGGGACATTGAAAGCTAATCAATAGCCCCTCCAGAATCGGAGAAATCGAGGTTTCAGCCCTCCCACCCCTGCTTCCAGAAAGGTAGGCCTGAAAAGGGTGGATGGGGAAACATCATTCAGTTGGGCATAACTCTGCAGTGCAAGACCGTAGAGAAGCGAGGAAGGACTCCTTGGAAAGAGGAGGGTGGGGGCTTCAAGTTCTCTATTAGGCACCTGGGCCTTTGGGGCCCTTGGAAGGGCCAGACTCACTTTAAGTTGTTGAAGGTTTTATGAGAGCTATTGCAAGGTGCTAGCGCCCTTGGCTCAATGCAGTGTCCTTCCTGGGGACCCACAATTATGAGACTGGTACAGTTGAACAGGGGGGACTCTGAAGTGTATGCGGTTTAAATTTGGCATCACTGACCCATTTGTAAGCGGAGAAACACCCCTTCAAAATTATCAATCACAGGCGGCATAAAGCCCCAGGAGGCTGATACCTGGATACCCTATATTCATCATTTCATATCTCAGGCCCCCTTAGTCCCCTAGGCTATATAGAGGGGTCATAATTTAAAGGAGAGTCCCAGCTCTTTCAGGGTACCACTGGAATTGTAATAGACCCAGGAGAGCAAGAGATATCGACATTCATATCGTCCTATTACGTCTTAAGGCCTTACCGACAAAACTGCACATGCTAGAGGCATTTTCTTGCTCTTATGGGTCCAAGAGTATCCCAGACTCTGGCTTTGGCCTTAACCTTTAGCAGATAATCTCAGCTTTCAGGGGACATTGAAAGCTAATCAATAGCCCCTCCAGAATCGGAGAAATCGAGGTTTCAGCCCTCCCACCCCTGCTTCCAGAAAGGTAGGCCTGAAAAGGGTGGATGGGGAAACATCATTCAGTTGGGCATAACTCTGCAGTGCAAGGCCGTAGAGAAGCGAGGAAGGACTCCTTGGAAAGAGAAGGGTGGGGGCTTCAAGTTCTCTATTAGGCACCTGGGCCTTTGGGGCCCTTGGAAGGGCCAGACTCACTTTAAGTTGTTGAAGGTTTTATGAGAGCTATTGCAAGGTGCTAGCGCCCTTGGCTCAATGCAGTGTCCTTCCTGGGGACCCACAATTATGAGACTGGTACAGTTGAACAGGGGGGACTCTGAAGTGTATGCGGTTTAAATTTGGCATCACTGACCCATTTGTAAGCGGAGAAACACCCCTTCAAAATTATCAATCAGGCGGCATAAAGCCCCAGGAGGCTGATACCTGGATACCCTATATTCATCATTTCATATCTCAGGCCCCCTTAGTCCCCTAGGCTATATAGAGGGGTCATAATTTAAAGGAGAGTCCCAGCTCTTTCAGGGTACCACTGGAATTGTAATAGACCCAGGAGAGCAAGAGATATCGACATTCATATCGTCCTATTACGTCTTAAGGCCTTACCGACAAAACTGCACATGCTAGAGGCATTTTCTTGCTCTTATGGGTCCAAGAGTATCCCAGACTCTGGCTTTGGCCTTAAACTTTAGCAGACAATCTCAGCTTTCAGGGGACATTGAAAGCTAATCAATAGCCCCTCTAGAATCGGAGAAATCGAGGTTTCAGCCCCCCACCCCTGCTTCCAGAAAGGTAGGCCTGAAAAGGGTGGATGGGGAAACATCATTCAGTTGGGCATAACTTTGCAGTGCAAGGCCGTAGAGAAGTGAGGAAGGACTCCTTGGAAAGAGGAGGGTGGGGGCTTCAAGTTCTCTATTAGGCACCTGGGCCTTTGGGGCCCTTGGAAGGGCCAGACTCACTTTAATTTGTTGAAGGTTTTATGACAGCTATTGCAAGGTGCTAGCGCCCTTGGCTCAATGCAATGCCCTTCCTGGGGACCCACAATTATGAGACTGGTACAGTTGAACAGGGGGGACTCTGAAGTGTATGCGGTTTAAATTCGGCATCACTGACCCATTTGTAAGCGGAGAAACACCCCTTGAATATTATCAATCACAGGCGGCATAAAGCCCCAGAAGGCTTATACCTGGATACCCTATATTCATCATGTCATATCTCAGGCCCCCTTAGTCCTCCAGGCTTTATAGAGGGGTCATAATTTAAAGGAGAGTCTCAGCTTTTCAGGGTACCACTGGAATTGTAATAGACCCAGGAGAGCAAGAGATATCGACATTCATATTGTCCTATTACGTCCTAAGGCCTTACCGACAAAACTGCACATGCTAGAGGCATTTTCTTGCTGTTATGGGTCCAAGAGTATCCCAGACTCTGGCTTTGGCCTTAAACTTTAGCAGACAATCTCAGCTTTCAGGGGACATTGAAAGCTAATCAATAGCCCCTCCAGAATCGGAGAAATCGAGGTTTCAGCCCCCCACCCCTGCTTCCAGAAAGGTAGGCCTGAAAAGGGTGGATGGGGAAACATCATTTAGTTGGGCATAACTCTGCAGTGCAAGGCCGTAGAGAAGCGAGGAAGGACTCCTTGGAAAGAGGAGGGTGGGGGCTTCAAGTTCTCTATTAGGCACCTGGGCCTTTGGGGCCCTTGGAAGGGCCAGACTCACTTTAATTTGTTGAAGGTTTTATGAGAGCTATTGCAAGGTGCAAGCGCCCTTGGCTCAATGCAATGCCCTTCCTGGGGACCCACAATTATGAGACTGGTACAGTTGAACAGGGGGGACTCTGAAGTGTATGCGGTTTAAATTCGGCATCACTGACCCATTTGTAAGCGGAGAAACACCCCTTGAATATTATCAATCACAGGCGGCATAAAGCCCCAGAAGGCTTATACCTGGATACCCTATATTCATCATTTCATATCTCAGGCCCCCTTAGTCCTCCAGGCTTTATAGAGGGGTCATAATTTAAAGGAGAGTCTCAGCTCTTTCAAATGTTTGTAAATTAGAAAAGAATTGTTATGATTTAACACTCCGTTAAAGTCCAAGTCTGACAGGCCCACTGATCCACTGGGAATTCAAATGTAATTTTGGTTGTGTATACTAATACATCAGTGCGGAAGAACTAGTCTAATCCTCTGTTTGTAAGAAGGGCACACAATTCATTTCATCCTGCCAACAGTTTAGACCATATATTTGTGGTAACAATGTACTTTGACAACCACCTCCATGGAGGCAGCTGTTACTTTGACTGTAGCCAGCTGATTGTAAGGAAGCAGCAATAATGTCCTCTAGGAAAGTGCAGGCATTCTAAGGTGGAGGTTCATCGTCCATGTGAAGGGGATGTGTCAGGATAAATGATCTTTCATACTTTCTGGGGGAGTTTGTTGTACCTCATCTTCCTCTTCCACCTCCTGTTTTCTTTTGCTTGAAGTCGATTCAGCATTTATGAGAATACAAAGTCAATGGCCCCAGTGGGTCAGGTGTTATGTTTCTGGACAGTCATTTATACTGCAGTTTCATCTTTTGAACAGTCATCTATATTGAGCTATTATGTGTGTGTATGTATGTATGTGTATATATATATATATATATATATATATATATATATATATATATATATATATATATTATAATAATTTTTTTTTTTTTTTATTAGAATCATATTGTACATGTATGCTATGTGTTTGAAGGAAGGGTTAGGGTCACTGTAATAAGATTGTAGTACGATTTTCAGCAGTGTCACAATAGCTGCAGTGAGATGAACTAGTAGACAGGTTTAATCAGCAGCGTTTGCACTGTCTATTGGTGCTGCTGAGTTGTCACAGGTTGGACAACACTGATCTAGCCCATAGCATTTGATTAGTCTATTAGTGAAAGCTGTAGGTAACAGCTGGTATTAGGAAGTGGAATGTGATTGGT
The DNA here is from genome assembly GCF_038048845.1 of Mixophyes fleayi. NCBI lineage: Eukaryota > Metazoa > Chordata > Amphibia > Anura > Limnodynastidae > Mixophyes > Mixophyes fleayi. Next base: position 177,090 of record NW_027445914.1, read on the forward strand.
TCATGTGCTATTCCTTGTGTTTAAAAGGACAGCTCATACCTGTGCTAACAATGGCTGGATATTGACACATTTGGTAAGAGGTCTAAGGGACACAAAATCTGTTTTGAAATGTATTTTGGATTTTTGAATTAAATACACTGGGCCTGATTCATTAGGGGAAGTTAGCCACTATTTAATTTGTAACCTTTGCATTATAGCTGAACAAATATTTAATATGATGTAGCACTTACCCTTGTGTATCAAACCATTGTCCTATAGATTGTAATTTTTTTTGTGTGTTAGTAAATTTTCTGGAAATTATTTTATTTTGCACATAAGTTAAATACTGGCTGTTCTTTCAAGTAGCACATAGTCTGTGTGACACAGATACTTGAAAACTTATTTGTGCACTGAAATTTAAAGTGGATCTAGGAAATGAGCCAGTGTTTTCTTTATGTGCAAAATAAACTAATATGCACCCCTTGCATTGTAACATGATTTTGTCCAGAAAACTCACTAAAGTGAATTATCCACCCCCCCTCCCAGTGTCAGTACATGCCCTCATGTTCTAATACTTCTCTTCCTTTGTAGAATGTTTAACTCCTGCACCTTGTTCAAACCCTTGATATATTTAAATGTTTCTATTATCCTTTCTCTTCTGTGCTCAAAACTATACATATCACACATAACGCATAATAGTGCAAAAGACAATGTCTTGTTCCCCCCCCCCCATACACTAGAAGTCCCCCCCCCATACACTAGAAGTCCCCCCCCCCCATACACTAGAAGTCCCCCCCCCCCATACACTAGAAGTCCCCCCCCCCATACACTAGAAGTCCCCCCCCCATACACTGCAGGCCCCCCCCCCATTTACAGCAGGCCCCCCACGTTTTGTGCGCGCACCCCACCCCCCACATTTTGTGCGCGCACCCCACCCCCCACATTTTGTGCGCGCACCCCACCCCCCAACATTTTGTGCGTGCACCCCACCCCCCACATTTTGTGCGTGCACCCCACCCCCCACATTTTGTGCGTGCACCCCACCCCCCACATTTTGTGCGTGCACCCCACCCCCCACATTTTGTGCGTGCACCCCCCACATTTTGTGAGTGCACCCCCCACATTTTGTGCCTGCACCCTCCCCACCCACTTTATGCACCTGCCCTGCCCCCCACCACTTTTTATTTGCACAAATGTGTTTTTTTTAAATTTTTTAATTTTCATTTTTAAATAAATAAAGATATGTTAAGCTAACAAATTCTGTGGCGCTTTACCATCATGTTGCTTTTTCCAGAGACCAGACCCCCCCCCCCCCCCCCCCAGGTGTGTGCCTGCCCCCCTCCATCACTCTGTGCCATTCTGCCACCACCTTCATCACTACAGGGGCTATCACACTCTCATTACATTGCCACAAGCCCCCTGTGCCAGCACACACATTACTGTGCCCCCTTAAGATCACACTGCTCACTCCACTGCAGAGAGACTTTACAGGCTCAAGACTGGTGAGCGAGATTGGAAGGAGAAGTGACCCAGAGGAGAACAGACCAAGCTGTTCAAGGTGAGTCCCTGATGTTTCCTTACATCAGTACATTCTCCATGGCTGCACCTTTATTCTCCTGTGTCTGTTTCTAAAATCTCCTCTGTTATAATTTCTTGTGTCATATTCATTATACATGTCCAAACAGGGAAGGTCTTCAAGACTCTGTAGGTATACCGAGGGATGAAGACTTCCAGAAGCTGCGGAGACAGTTCCCTGTGATAGCTGATGGACGTGGGCCACAGTTAAGGGACTACAGACTCCTATCACTCAAGATCAACAGCATAAGAAAATATGGTAAATAAGAATTTATACTAAATTTTAGGTAATAATGAAATTAGTGATTCTGCTTTATAAGGTTTCACAGGAAATGTTATATGTACAGTGTCTGTGAGAAGCTAAGAAACAAAGAAATGCTCAGCTTTTCAAAGACAACTTTTATATGTAGAGCCCTGTATATAGTCACTAAGAGTGTCAGCTCCCTGGGAGAGGGTTCATGGTCAGAGGCCAAGTGAGACTGAGCTATCTGTACAGCGCTGCGGTATATAAATATATGATGTGTGCCTCTAACAGGAGAGAGATATGGGAGCTAAAAGCCACCAGGTCACATGTGACCTCCCCATTAATATTATGTCCATATGACCTTTATACACTGTGCAGGAGGAGACAGGAGATGTATATAGGAGCTGTATATATTTACCTATCACTGCAACACTTTGAAAAGTGTGTGTGTGTATATATGTGTATATATATGTGTATATATATATGTGTATATATATGTGTATATATATGTGTATATATATGTGTATATATATGTGTATATATATGTGTATATATATGTGTATATATATATATATATATATATATATATATATATATATATATATATATATATATATACTTTTTTTTTTTTTCATATATTCACATAGATGGTAATAAAAATATATATTTGACAACTGGTGATAATACATAATAAACTATTAATAATAAATGACCAACTGTTAATAAACATATTTAAAAGAAAATTCATTTAGCAAAAAATAAAATTTTAAACCAGGACAGTCCACCAAAAAACTAATCGTCTAAGTCGGCCCCTTCCCCTCCAAAAGAGGCTTTTTAACTCCATAGTCAAATAGAAGTTCCACCCCAGGACCGATGTATTGTCGCTGTGAGGTTACTGGGTTTAATTATGTTTTTATAGTCCACAGTTTGTAAGAAACTGGCTTAATGTTGTACTTGTTTCTAGAGTGATTCTTTTTTTTTTTTTTTTTTTTTGCCAAAAGTTGCTTTGAGGTGCAAGTGACAACTGTACGGTGCACTTATTGTGTCCACACACAACGCTATTCCTTGGAATCTTTAAAACAAAGCAGGTGCCCCATTGCTTCCTATGGGATTATCTTCATTCTTTTATCCCCTTCATCATTATATATTAAAGATCCATGAGAGTCACATAAGATTTCCCTTTCCGAACCCAAACTGGTGGCAACCAGTTTGTCTTCTTTATTTTAATCTGGAAACATTGCCGGACCCTTCCATTTGTGATGAAAGACCAGATATTGTTATTTTGGTTACTCAGACACTGTGGCTTTCAGTTGGGTCCTGCGGGGGGACCCTGTCGCCAGCTGACGGACTCTGGAACAGAAAAAAAAAGCAGGGCCCTGTCGTCCGGGCTGGGGATGTTTTGTGTCCATCTCTGGTGCTTAACGTACCGAAGAATCTGATGTTCTTCTGGAAGCAGTCAAAAAAATATTTGGCCTATTTGGGGGAACAATTTAGTTTTTGAAACAAAAGAATGCAGAATTTCCTACCAATAATATCCTCCATGCACATCTTATTCTGCACCTTTCACCAGAATAAGCAGCACAGACATCAGCATCCATCCATTCTGTGCATGCTCCAGAAGTAGTCATCTAAATGTATTTTGCTGAAATATATTACAATTTCCATGACTGTCCACCTGTCAGTCAATTAGTGACAAATGTTTGTAAATTAGAAAATAAGTGTTTAGTCCATTTGCACCGGACTGAAGTTTCTGAATCTGACGTTGCCATATTCCACTTGGCTCAGCTTCTCCAACATCTTCCTCATGTTGGAATGAGCTTCCTCTACCAAAATAGTGATCTGTCTTCTTCTGGCACACTCTTTGCAGATGCACTTTACACAAATCTATCACAGAACTTGCAGTAAATTTGACATGCTAATGGCACACAAACTGAATGAGTATTTTTTTTATAATATGTATTTGTTAAATGGAACAATTTAAGTACCCCTTTGTTCGAAGCACTATGAAACAGTACTTGGGGCAGGCCGTAGGGTCAGCAAATATCCAATAACGTATGAAACTTTGAACAGAACATGCCACACTAGAAATTATAAACTTGTCTGCAAGTTATGTGATATGGCACCTTCTTTCATCCTTTTTTTTTGGGGAGTTTGTTGCATATTAACATCAACTTCCTCTTCCACCTCTCGGTTTCTTTTGCTTGAAGACGATTCAGCATTTCTGAAAATGCAAAAAGTCAATGATATATGTTTCTGGAAAGTCATTTATAGTGGGCTATTATGTGTGTATGTGGATAGAAATAGAGATATATTTATTTTATTAGAACCTTAATGTAGATGTATGCTGGGTGTTTGATGGAAGTGACATCACTGTAATAAAATTGCAGTAAGTATTTCAGCAGTGTCACAATAGCTGCAGTGAGATGAACTACTAGACAGGTTTAATCAGCAGCGTTTGCACTGTCTATTGGTGCTGCTGAGTTATCATGTGTGTAATAAGGGCACAGACTTGTACAGTGTGTATATACACGTACCTTATTGTAGATGTATGCTGGGTGTTTGAAGATTTCCTGTGAAGCTGATTGCTGTAGAATTGTCTATATACAGATATCTGTGAGAAGCTAAGACGCTACATCTGTTGTGATGCAACACTCGGCTTATCAAAGAGAGCCCTGTATAGAAGTGTCAGCACCCTAGGAGAGGATATATATATATATATATATATATATATATATCTTATTGTAGATGTATGCTGGGTGTTTGATGGAAGTGACATCACTGTAATAAAATTGCAGTAAGTATTTCAGCAGTGTCACAATAGCTGCAGTGAGATGAACTACTAGACAGGTTTAATCAGCAGCGTTTGCACTGTCTATTGGTGCTGCTGAGTTATCATGTGTGTAATAAGGGCACAGACTTGTACAGTGTGTATATACACGTACCTTATTGTAGATGTATGCTGGGTGTTTGAAGGAAGTGACATCACTGCCATTCACCTGCCAACCAGGAAGTGCTGAGTGACAGGAAATACCTGGCAGCCATGCTCATTTCTCAGCACATAGCACATTGTACAGACATGTGTTCACAGCTCTCCTGACTCTTCTTATTCATTTCACCTCAGACCATTCTACAACAATCGGCTTCTCAAAGAGAGCCTTGTATATAAGTGTCAGCACCCTAGGAGAGGAGATAGATAGATAGATAGATAGCTAGATAGAGATGCAGCTCTTTGCAAATTGAAAAATGGTTCCAGAGAAGTGAATATCACACAATATCAATATCTGAGTGAGAGAAGTTAAAAATATCCAAGGCAATGTAAAATACAATATAACATTTTAATATACAATTAAGTCACAATGCTCAATATCAAAAGTATATATCAAAAGTCGTATACTGTGGAGATTAACCTATTATCTAATCTTTACATAACAGTTCCACTGGTGTTCACACTTATTATGATTGATCATCTACAATCTTATATAATAGTTCCATCTGTGTTTACACTTGCTATTATGATTGATCTATAATCAATATCATATCTTCTAATTTATTACTGCAGTAATATATACTTTTTATATTGAGTATTGTGACTTTTAATTGTATATTAAAATGTTATATTGTATTTTACATTGCCTTGGATATTTTTAACTTCTCTCACTCAGATATTGATATCATGTGATATTCACTTCTCTGGAACCATTTTTCAGCGCTGTGTAATTGTTTTCTTCCCAGGAGATTATAACCCTAACTCCCAGGCTCGGGTCTATGGAGGAGAAAATACTTTACCTACAGCTTGGCAGGGTGCTTTGGATACATATCAGTGAGAAGCTAAGATATTCACCAATAGTGCAAAAGCACTCAGCTTCTCACAGATATCCACAGAAGTTTATTCAGATCCCTATTCAATATATTTACCAACCAGCAGGGGATGTCAAGATGGTTTTATTGTACATTGGGTGGAATTCTGCAGTAATGAAATTACATTGATTAAATGGATTGTATCGGGGGGGGAGGAAGCACGGCAACCACTGACACTTGCACAGAGGAAAGGCCTAGCATCCCAGGACATATCTGTAAATAAAATAAAATTATATTTTAAAAAGTACATTGATAGTCAATTAAAATATATATTAGACAACAGGTGATAATACTTAAAAGTGGCAAGTTTTTCTGCTCAAAGGCATTTCCCAGCGATTTGGGTCACACGTGACTTTACCGGTCACTTGGTCATTGTTGGAAGTTTCATGCAAATCTGAGATGGCTCGGCCTCCATTCTCGGTTCTGCATTATGCGTAGATAGAGCGTGCTGTTTTATCAGGTTCCTTGCTATATCCATCTCTGTAGCTTCCACCTTTACCTGCATCCTCCTGGCACCAACATATGTTTATCCCCAAAATGTGGCTTATCCCCATTCCAGAACCTGGAAAGCTGAAGAATGCAAACTCCCGAGCTAGTTTCAGATAGTTGGTAGATAGATACGTTCACGGCACTAACAGTCATCCGCCAGCTCTGCTTTTTCCAACAGCAAGAATAAGCTGTTTTTTTGGAATGACATAGCCAGCACAGACATCATCCATCCATCCATTCTGTGCATGCACCAGAAATATTTATCCAAATATATCTTGCTGAAATATATTAGAATTTCCATGACTGTCCACTAGTCAGTCAATTAGTGACCAATGTTTGTAAATTAGAAAATAATTGTGTTTAGGCAGCTTAAGCTGTAATGGAAGTGAATAGCATTGATTACTATAATACATACAAACTGCACAGTGTGAATCTTTCTTGCAATATCAATATTTATTAGTCTTTGGGTAACATGTGGGTCCAAGATGGCCTGTTTACTGGTTTAACCTCTTTAGTTGGAGTTAATTTGCTTTAAAATCGGATTTATAAACTGCACATTTGAACATTACAGTTAACCATCATTAAGAAGTGGCTGCTTTATTTAAGAACAAAAATAAATACAAAATACCATACAGGTGTCAAATAACTGCCTTCCATATTCTCGCCTCCACTCACCCAGTTCATTAAAACACAAAATTATGACTGACTCTTCAAGCTTCCTGAATCAGCTACAGTTGATTAATAGGGCCTTCAGATTAAAAATGATTGTGTTTGTCCCTGGGGGAGGAAAGGTCTCGTGATGGAAGGGGCAGAATATCACAAATATCAAAGGGCTGTCAATCTTGTATGGGTTTGAATTAAAGAAACCCAACAAATTATTTAGCCTCTTTAGGGGAAACAATTTAGTTTTAGAAACAAAGGAAATTCTAGAATGTAGAATTTCTTACCAATAATATCCTTCATGCGCATCTTATTCTGCGCCTTCCTCCACTTGTCATAGCAAAAACGACCTTTGCAGACACAATAGTTACTTGAATGACATAATTCATATCGATTTATTTTTTTAATGAAAAGGGGATTTTATTTACTTTTTCAAAATCGTAAAATTTGAGGTAAAATACTTTACTTTCAAATTTTGTACAAAATACAGAGCTATCACATACCCCTGGGAAACTATGTATATTATACATATATTTCTATATAACATTACATCATATATATAATATATATGCCAAAAAAGGTGTGTTTTTTAAAAAAAAATATGTATTTATTAAACGGAACAATTTAAGGAGCACTTTGTTGGAAGCACTCTGAAACGGTACTTGTGGCAGGGAATGATTGCAGCCCGTAGGGTCAGTAAATATCCGATAACTGTCCACCAGTCAGTCAATTGGTGACAAATGTTTGTAAATTAGAAAAGAATTGTTATGATTTAACACTCGGTTAAAGTCCAAGTCTGACAGGCCCACTGAACCACTGGGAATTAAAATGTAATTTAGGTTGTGTATACTAATGAGTCAGTGCGGAAGAACTAGTCTAATCCTCTGTTTGTAAGAAGGGCACACAATTCATTTCATCCTGCCAACAGTTTAGACCATATATTTGTGGTAACAATGTACTTTGACAACCACCTCCATGGAGGCAGCTGTTACTTTGACTGTAGCCAGCTGATTGTAAGGAAGCAGCAATAATGTCCTCTAGGAAAGTGCAGGCACTCTAAGGTGGAGGTTCATCGTCCATGTGAAGGGGATGTGTCAGGATAAATGATGAAAATACATCTTTCATACTTTCTGGGGGAGTTTGTTGTACCTCATCTTCCTCTTCCACCTCCTGGTTTCTTTTGCTTGAAGTCGATTCAGCATTTATGAGAATACAAAGTCAATGGCCCCAGTGGGTCAGGTGTTATGTTTCTGGACAGTCATTTATACTGCAGTTTCATCTTTTGAACAGTCATCTATATTGAGCTATTATGTGTGTGTATGTATGTATGTATGTGTGTATATATATATATATATATATATATATATATATATATATATATATATATTATAATAATTTTTTTTTTTTTTTTTATTAGAATCATATTGTACATGTATGCTATGTGTTTGAAGGAAGGGTTAGGGTCACTGTAATAATATTGTAGTACGATTTTCAGCAGTGTCACAATAGCTGAGTGAGATGAAGAACCACTAAAAACAGGTTTAATCAGCCGTTTTTGCACTGTCTATTGGTGCTGCTGAGATATCATTGTGTGTAATAAGGTCATAGACTTTCTCCCATTTGGGTTGTTTTTAATCTTCTTTCCACTTCATCATGGGATATTAAAGTTTCATGGTAGTCGCATAAGATCTCCCCTTTCCGAAACAGCCTGGTGGCAACCACTTTCTTTCCTTTAGTTTCATCTGGAATAAATGCCAGACCCTTCCATTCCTGACGGGAGATCAGATGCTCTACATCCTTGTTGTCTTTTTTGGACCCTGTGGCTTCCAGTTCACTAAAATCTCGCAGGTTCGCGGGATGTTTTGTTTCCATCCCTGGAGCTCAACATATTTAATAATTTGACGTTCCTCTGGAAGCCTTGTCCAAAAACGACCTGAAGAAAATTGACAAAACAAATATTAGAATGGCTAAAAAACATTTTAATAGTGCATAATCAAAGGGCTGTCAATCTTGTATGGGTTTGAATTAAAGAAATCCAACACATTATTTAGCCTTTTTAGGGGAAACAATTTAGATTCATGATTCATGATTCATGATTCAATTCATGATTTATGATTCGATTCATGATTCTTGATTCATGATTCATGATTCAATTCATGATTCATGATTCATGATTCAATTCATGATTCAATTCATGAATCATGATTCATGATTCAATTCATGATTCATGATTCGATTTATAATTCTTGATTCATGATTCGATTCATGATTCTTGATTCATGATTCATGATTCAATTCATGATTCATGATTCATGATTCAATTCATGTTTCATGAATCATGTTTCGATTCATGATTCAATTCATGATTCATGATTCATGATTCGATTCATGATTCATGACTCAATTCATGATTCATGATTCAATTCATGATTCATGATTCATGATTCAATTCATGATTCAATTCATGATTCATGATTCATGATTCAATTTATGATTCATGATTCATGATTCAATTCATGATTCAATTCCTGATTCATGATTCATGATTCATGATTCAATTCATGATTCATGATTCATGATTCAATTCATGATTCAATTCACGATTCATGATTCATGATTCAATTCATGATTCATGATTCATGATTCATGATTTATAATTTAATTCATGATTCATGATTCATGATTCAATTCATGATTCAATTCACGATTCATGATTCATGATTCAATTCATGATTCAATTTATGATTCTTAATTCATGATTCAATTTGTGATTCATAATTCATGATTCATGATTCAATTCATGATTCATGATTCATGATTCATGATTCATGATTCATGATTTAATTCATGATTCATGATTCAATTCATGATTCGATTCATGATTCATGATTCAATTCATGATTCATGATTCATGATTCAATTTATGATTCAATTCATGATTCATGATCCATGATTCAATTTATGATTCATGATTCATGATTCAATTCATGATTCAATTTATGATTCATGATTCATGATTCAATTCATGATTCAATTTATGATTCTTAATTCATGATTCAATTTGTGATTCATAATTCATGATTCATGATTCAATTCATGATTCATGATTCATGATTCATGATTCATGATTTAATTCATGATTCATGATTCAATGCATGTTTCGATTCATGATTCAATTCATGATTCGAATCATGATTCATGATTTATGATTCGATTCATGATCCATAATTCATGATTCATGATTCAATTCATGATTCATGATTCAATTCATGATTCATGATTCAATTCATGATTCAATTCATGATTCATGATTCATGATTCATGATTCAATTCATGATTCATGATTCATGATTCAATTCATGATTCATAATTCATGATTCCTGATTCAATTCATAATTCATGATTCAAGATTCATGATTCATGATTCAATTCACGATTCATGATTCTTGATTCAATTCATGATTCATGATTCATGATTCGATTCATGATTCATGTTTCAAATTATGATTCATGATTCATAATTCAATTCATGATTCATGATTCATGATTCAATTTATGATTCAATTCATGATTCATAATTCATGATTCATTTCATGATTCATGATCCATGATTCATGATTCAATTCATGATTTATGATTCATGATTCAATTCATGATTCAATTCATGATTCAATTCATGATTCATAATTTATGATTCAATTCATGATTCCTGATTCGATTCATAATTCTTGATTCATGATTCGATTCATGATTCATGATTCATGATTCAATTCATGATTCATGATTTATAATTCATGATTCAATTCATGATTCATGATTCATGATTCAATGCATGATTCATGATTCGATTCATGATTCTTGATTCATGAATCATGTTTCGATTCATGATTCATGATTCAATTAATGATTCATGATTCAATTCATGATTCATGAATCATGATTTGATTCATGATTCATGATTCAATTCATGATTCATGATTCAATTCATGATTCAATTCATGATTCATGATTCATGATTCATGATTAAATTCATGATTCATGATTCATGATTCAATTCATGATTCATAATTCATGATTCCTGATTCAATTCATGATTCATGATTCAAGATTCATGATTCATGATTCAATTCACGATTCATGATTCTTGATTCAATTCATGATTCATGATTCATGATTCATGATTCGATTCATGATTCATGATTCAATTCATGATTCATGATTCATGATTCATGATTCGATTCATGATTCATGATTCATGTTTCAAATTATGATTCATGATTCATGATTCGATTCATGATTCAATTTATGATTCATAATTCATGATTCATTTCATGATTCATGATCCATGATTCATGATTCAATTCATGATTCAATTCATGATTCATAATTCATGATTCATTTCATGATTCATGATCCATGATTCATGATTCAATTCATGATTTATGATTCATGATTCAATTCATGATTCAATTCATGATTCATGATTTATGATTCAATTCATGATTCCTGATTCGATTCATAATTCTTGATTCATGATTCGATTCATGATTCATGATTCATGATTCAATTCATGATTCATGATTTATGATTCATGATTCAATTAATGATTCATGATTCATAATTCATGATTCAATGAATGATTCATGATTCGATTCATGATTCTTGATTCATGAATCATGATTCGATTCATGATTCATGATTCAATTAATGATTCATGATTCAATTCATGATTCATGAATCATGATTTGATTCATGATTCATGATTAAATTCATGATTCATGATTCATGATTCGATTCATGATTCATGATTCAATTCATGATTCAATTCATGATTCATGATTCAATTTATGATTCTTGATTCATGATTCATGATTCAATTCATGATTCATGATTCATGATTCAATTCATGATTCATAATTCATGATTCATGATTCAATTCATGATTCACGATCCATGATTCAATTCATGATTCATGATTTATGATTCAATTCATGATTCAATTCATGATTCATGATTCATGATTCAATTCATAATTCATGATTCGATTCATAATTCTTGATTCCTGATTCGATTCATGATTCATGATTCAATTCATGATTCATGATTTATGATTCATGATTCAATTCATGATTCATGATTCATGATTCAATTCATGATTCATTATTTGATTCATGATTCTTGATTCATGATTCATGATTTGATTCATGATTCATGATTCAATTCATGATTCATGATTCATGATTCAATTTATGATTCATGATTCAATTCATGATTCAATACATTATTCATGATTCAATTTATGATTCATGATTCATGATTCATGATTCATGATTCAATTCATGATTCATAATTGATGATTCATGATTCAATTCATGATTCATGATTCATGATTCAATTCATGATTCATGATTCGATTCATGATTCATGATTCATGATTCAATTCATGATTCAATTCATGATTCATAATTCATGATTCATGATTTAATTCATGATTCATAATTCATGATTCATGATTCAATTCATGATTCAATTCATGATTCATAATTCATGATTCATGAATATATATTCATGATTCATAATTGATGATTCATGATTCAATTCATGATTCATGATTCATGATTCAATTCATGATTCATGATTCGATTCATGATTCATGATTCATGATTCAATTCATGATTCAATTCATGATTCATAATTCATGATTCATGATTTAATTCATGATTCATAATTCATGATTTATGATTCAATTCATGATTCATGATTCATAATTCATGATTCATGATTCAATTCATGATTCATAATTGATGATTCATGATTCAATTCATGATTCATGATTCATGATTCAATTCATGATTCATGATTCGATTCATGATTCATGATTCATGATTCAATTCATGATTCAATTCATGATTCATAATTCATGATTCATGATTTAATTCATGATTCATAATTCATGATTCATGATTCAATTCATGATTCAATTCATGATTCATAATTCATGATTCATGAATATATTCATGATTCATAATTCATGATTCAATTCATTATTCATGATTCATGATTCATGATCAGATTCATGATTCATGATTCAATTCATGATTCATGATTTATGATTCAATTCATGATTCAATTCATGATTCATGATTCATGATTCAATTCATGATTCATGATTCGATTCATAATTCTTGATTCCTGATTCGATTCATGATTCATGATTCAATTCATGATTCATGATTTATGATTCATGATTCAATTCATGATTCATGATTCATGATTCATGATTCAATTCATGATTCATTATTTGATTCATGATTCTTGATTCATGATTCATGATTCGATTCATGATTCATGATTCAATTCATGATTCATGATTCATGATTCAATTTATGATTCATGATTCATGATTCAATTCATGATTCAATACATGATTCATGATTCAATTTATGATTCATGATTCATGATTCATGATTCATGATTCAATTCATGATTCATGATTCATGATTCAATTCATGATTCAATTCATGATTCATGATTCATGATTCACGATTCATGATTCATGATTTATGATTCAATTCATGATTCATGATTCATAATTCATGATTCATGATTCAATTCATGATTCATAATTGATGATTCATGATTCAATTCATGATTCATGATTCATGATTCAATTCATGATTCATGATTCGATTCATGATTTATGATTCATGATTCAATTCATGATTCAATTCATGATTCATAATTCATGATTCATGATTTAATTCATGATTCATAATTCATGATTCATCATTCAATTCATGATTCAATTCATGATTCATAATTCATGATTCATGAATATATTCATGATTCATAATTCATGATTCAATTCATTATTCATGATTCATGATTCATGATCAGATTCATGATTCATGATTCAATTCATGATTCATAATTCATGATTCATGATTCAATTCATGATTCATGATTCATGATTCAATTCATGATTCATGATTCGATTCATGATTCGATTCATGATTCAATTCATGATTCAATTCATGATTCATGATTCATGATTCAATTCATGATTCATGATTCGATTCATGATTCGATTCATGATTCAATTCATGATTTAATTCATGATTCATGATTCATGATTCGATTCATGATTCATAATTCATGATTCATGATTCAATTCATGATTCATGATTCAATTCATGATTCATGATTCATGATTCAATTCATGATTCATGATTCATGATTCATGATTCAATATATGATTCATGATTCAATATATGATTCATGATTCATGATTCAATTCATGATTCATAATTCATGATTCATGATTCAATTCATGATTCATGATTCATGATTCATGATTCAATTCATGATTCATGATTCATGATTCAATTAATGATTCAATTCATGATTCATGATTCATGATTCAATTCATGATTCATGATTCGATTTATAATTCTTGATTCATGATTCGATTCATGATTCATGATTCATGTTTCAATTCATGATTCATGATTTATGATTCATGATTCATATCATGATTCATGATTCATGATTCATGATTCAATTCATGATTTATGATTCGATTCATGATTCTTGATTCATGATTCATGATTCAATACATGAGTCATGATTCATGATTCAATTCATGATTCATGATTCATGATTCATGATTCAATTCATGATTCATGATTCATGATTCGATTCATGATTCATGATTCAATTCATAATTCATGATTCAATTCATAATTCATGATTCATGATTCGATTCATGATTCATGATTCAATTCATGATTTATGATTCATGATTCAATTCATGATTCTTGATTCATGATTCAATTCATGATTCAATTCACAATTCATGATTCAATTCATGATTCATAAATCATGATTCGATTCATGATTCATAATTCATGATTCATGATTCAATTCATGATTCATGATTCAATTCATGATTCATGATTCATGATTCAATTCATGATTCATGATTCATGATTCATGATTCAATTCATGATTCATGATTTATGATTTAATTCACGATTCAATTCATGATTCATGATTCAATTCATGATTCATGATTCATGATTCAATTCATGATTCATGATTTATGATTCAATTCATGACTCATGATTCATGATTCATGATTCATGATTTAATTCATGATTCATGATTCACTTCATGATTCATGATTCACTTCATGATTCATTTCATGATTCATGATTTATGATTCAATTCATGATTTATGATTTGATTCAAGATTCATGATTCATGATTCGATTCATGATTCATGAATCATGATTAAATTCATGATTCATGATTCATGATTCAATTCATGATTCAATTCATAATTCATGATTCAATTCATTATTCATGATTCATGATTCATGATCAGATTCATGATTCATGATTCAATTCATGATTCATAATTCATGATTCATGATTCAATTCATGATTCATGATTCAATTCATGATTCATGATTCGATTCATGATTCGATTCATGATTCAATTCATGATTCAATTCATGATTCATGATTCATGATTCAATTCATGATTCATGATTCGATTCATGATTCGATTCATGATTCAATTCATGATTTAATTCATGATTCATGATTCATGTTTCGATTCATGATTCATAATTCATGATTCATGATTCAATTCATGATTCATGATTCAATTCATGATTCATGATTCATGATTCAATTCATGATTCATGATTCATGATTCATGATTCAATATATGATTCATGATTCAATATATGATTCATGATTCATGATTCAATTCATGATTCATAATTCATGATTCATGATTCAATTCATGATTCATGATTCATGATTCATGATTTAATTCATGATTCATGATTCATGATTCAATTAATGATTCAATTCATGATTCATGATTCATGATTCAATTCATGATTCATGATTCGATTTATAATTCTTGATTCATGATTCGATTCATGATTCATGATTCATGTTTCAATTCATGATTCATGATTTATGATTCATGATTCATATCATGATTCATGATTCATGATTCAATTCATGATTTATGATTCGATTCATGATTCTTGATTCATGATTCATGATTCAATACATGAGTCATGATTCATGATTCAATTCATGATTCATGATTCATGATTCATGATTCAATTCATGATTCATGATTCATGATTCGATTCATGATTCATGATTCAATTCATAATTCATGATTCAATTCATAATTCATGATTCATGATTCGATTCATGATTCATGATTCAATTCATGATTTATGATTCATGATTCAATTCATGATTCTTGATTCATGATTCAATTCATGATTCAATTCATGATTCATGATTCAATTCATGATTCATAAATCATGATTCGATTCATGATTCATAATTCATGATTCATGATTCAATTCATGATTCATGATTCAATTCATGATTCATGATTCATGATTCAATTCATGATTCATGATTCATGATTCATGATTCAATTCATGATTCATGATTTATGATTTAATTCACGATTCAATTCATGATTCATGATTCAATTCATGATTCATGATTCAATTCATGATTCATGATTTATGATTCAATTCATGACTCATGATTCATGATTCATGATTCATGATTTAATTCATGATTCATGATTCACTTCATGATTCATTTCATGATTCATGATTTATGATTCAATTCATGATTTATGATTCGATTCAAGATTCATGATTCATGATTCGATTCATGATTCATGATTCATGAATCATGATTAAATTCATGATTCATGATTCATGATTCAATTCATGATTCAATTCATGATTCATGATTCAATTCATGATTCATGATTCAATTCATGATTCATGATTCAATTCATGATTCATGATTCAATTCATGATTCATGATTCAATTCATGATTCAATATATGATTTAATTCATGATTAATGACTCAATTCATGATTCATGATTCAATTCATGATTCATAAATTCAATATATGATTCAATTCATGATTCAAATCATGATTCATGATTTAATTCATGATTCATGATTTAATTCATGATTTATGATTCACTTCATGATTCATGATTCAATTCATGATTCATGATTCATGATTCAATATATGATTCATGATTCAATATATGATTCATGATTCATGATTCAATTCATGATTCATAATTCATGATTCATGATTCAATTCATGATTCATGATTCATGATTCATGATTCAATTCATGATTCATGATTCATGATTCAATTCATGATTCAATTCATGATTCATGATTCATGATTCAATTCATGATTCATGATTCGATTTATAATTCTTGATTCATGATTCGATTCATGATTCATGATTCATGTTTCAATTCATGATTCATGATTTATGATTCATGATTCATATCATGATTCATGATTCAATTCATGATTTATGATTCGATTCATGATTCTTGATTCATGATTCATGATTTAATTCATGATTCATAATTCATGATTCATGATTCAATTCATAATTCATGATTCATGATTCAATTCATGATTCATAATTCATGATTCATGAATATATTCATGATTCATAATTCATGATTCAATTCATTATTCATGATTCATGATCAGATTCATGATTCATGATTCAATTCATGATTCATAATTCATGATTCATGATTCAATTCATGATTCATGATTCGATTCATGATTCGATTCATGATTCAATTCATGATTCAATTCATGATTCATGATTCATGATTCGATTCATGATTCATAATTCATGATTCATGATTCAATTCATGATTCATGATTCAATTAATGATTCATGATTCAATTAATGATTCATGATTCATGATTCATGATTCAATATATGATTCATGATTCAATATATGATTCATGATTCATGATTCAATTCATGATTCATAATTCATTATTCATGATTCAATTCATGATTCATGATTCATGATTCATGATTCAATATATGATTCATGATTCAATATATGATTCATGATTCATGATTCAATTCATGATTTATAATTCATGATTCATGATTCAATTCATGATTCATGATTCATGATTCATGATTCAATTCATGATTCATGATTCATGATTCAATTAATGATTCAATTCATGATTCATGATTCAATTCATGATTCATGATTCGATTTATAATTCTTGATTCATGATTCGATTCATGATTCATGATTCATGTTTCAATTCATGATTCATGATTTATGATTCATGATTCATATCATGATTCATGATTCATGATTCATGATTCAATTCATGATTTATGATTCGATTCATGATTCTTGATTCATGATTCATGATTCAATTCATGAGTCATGATTCATGATTCAATTCATGATTCATGATTCATGATTCAATTTATGATTCATGATTCATGATTCGATTCATGATTCATGATTCAATTCATAATTCATGATTCAATTCATAATTCATGATTCATGATTCGATTTATGATTCATGATTCAATTCATGATTTATGATTCATGATTCAATTCATGATTCTTGATTCATGATTCAATTCATGATTCATGATTCAATTCATGATTCATGATTCATGATTCGATTCATGATTCATAATTCATGATTCATGATTCAATTCATGATTCATGATTCAATTCATGATTCATGATTCATAATTCGATTCATGATTCATAATTCATGATTCATGATTCAATTCATGATTCATGATTCAATTCATGATTCATGATTCAATTCATGATTCAATTCATGATTCATGATTCAATTCATGATTCATGATTTATGATTCATGATTCAATTCATGATTCATGATTCAATTCATGATTCATGATTTATGATTCATGATTCAATTCATGATTCATGAATCATGATTCGATTCATGATTCATGATTCATGAATCATGATTCATTATTCATGATTCAATTCATGATTCATGATTTATGATTCATGATTCAATTCATAAATCATGAATCATGATTCAATTCATGATTCATGATTTATGATTCATGATTCAATTCATGATTCATGAATCATGATTGGATTCATGATTCATGATTCATGATTTAATTCATGATTCATGATTCATGATTTGATTCATGATTCATGAATCATGATTCTATTCATGATTTATGATTCATAAATCATGGTTCGATTCATGATTCATGATTCATGATTCGATTCATGATTCAATTCATGATTCAATTCATGAATCAAGATTTGATTAATGATTCATAATTCATTTCATGATTCATGATTCAGTTCATGATTCAATTCATGATTTATGATTCAATTCATGATTCATGATTCAAATTATGATTCATGAATTATGATTCATGATTCAATTCATGATTCATGAATCATGATTCGATTCATGATTCATGATTCATAAATCATGATTCATGATTCATGATTCAATTCATGATTCATGATTTATGATTCATGATTCAATTCATGATTCATGAATCATGATTTGATTCATGAATCATGATTTGATTCATGATTCATGATTCATGATTTAATTCATGATTCATGATTCATGATTTGATTCATGATTCATGAATCATGATTCGATTCATGATTCATGATTCATAAATCATGGTTCGATTCATGATTCATGAATCATGATTCAATTCATGATTCATGATTCATGATTTAATTCATGATTCATGATTCAATTCATGATTCATGAATCAATTCATGATTCATGATTCAATTCATGATTCATGAATCAATTCATGATTCATGATTCAATTCATGATTCATGATTCATTTCATGATTCATGATTTATGATTCAATTCATGATTTATGATTCGATTCAAGATTCATGATTCATGATTCATGATTTGATTCATGATTCATTATTCAATTAATGATTCAATTCATGATTCATGATTTAATTCATGATTCATGATTCAATTCATGATTCATGATTCAATTCATGATTCATGATTCATGATTCATGATTCAATTCATGATTCATGATTTATGATTTAATTCACGATTCAATTCATGATTCATGATTCAATTCATGATTCATGATTCATGATTCAATTCATGATTCATGATTTATGATTCAATTCATGACTCATGATTCATGATTCATGATTTAATTCATGATTCATGATTCACTTCATGATTCATTTCATGATTCATGATTTATGATTCAATTCATGATTTATGATTCGATTCAAGATTCATGATTCATGATTCGATTCATGATTCATGATTCATGAATCATGATTAAATTCATGATTCATGATTCATGATTCAATTCATGATTCAATTCATGATTCATGATTCAATTCATGATTCATGATTCATGATTCAATTCATGATTCAATTCATGATTCATGATTCAATTCATGATTCAATATATGATTTAATTCATGATTAATGACTCAATTCATGATTCATGATTCAATTCATGATTCATAAATTCAATATATGATTCAATTCATGATTCAAATCATGATTCATGATTTAATTCATGATTCATGATTTAATTCATGATTTATGATTCACTTCATGATTCATGATTCAATTCATGATTCATGATTCATGATTCATGATTCAATATATGATTCATGATTCAATATATGATTCATGATTCATGATTCAATTCATGATTCATAATTCATGATTCAATTCATGATTCATGATTCATGATTCAATTCATGATTCATGATTCATGATTCAATTCATGATTCAATTCATGATTCATGATTCATGATTCAATTCATGATTCATGATTCGATTTATAATTCTTGATTCATGATTCGATTCATGATTCATGTTTCAATTCATGATTCGATTCATGATTCATGTTTCAATTCATGATTCATGATTTATGATTCATGATTCATATCATGATTCATGATTCAATTCATGATTTATGATTCGATTCATGATTCTTGATTCATGATTCATGATTTAATTCATGATTCATAATTCATGATTCATGATTCAATTCATAATTCATGATTCAATTCATGATTCATAATTCATGATTCATGAATATATTCATGATTCATAATTCATGATTCAGTTCATTATTCATGATTCATGATTCATGATCAGATTCATGATTCATGATTCAATTCATGATTCATAATTCATGATTCATGATTCAATTCATGATTCATGATTCGATTCATGATTCGATTCATGATTCAATTCATGATTCAATTCATGATTCATAATTCATGATTCAATTCATGATTCATGATTCGATTCATGATTCATGATTCAATTCATGATTCATGATTCATGATTCAATTCATGATTAATGATTCATGATTCAATTAATGATTCATGATTCATGATTCATGATTCATGATTCAATATATGATTCATGATTCAATATATGATTCATGATTCATGATTCAATTCATGATTCATAATTCATGATTCATGATTCAATTCATGATTCATGATTCAATATATGATTCATGATTCAATATATGATTCATGATTCATGATTCAATTCATGATTCATAATTCATGATTCATGATTCAATTCATGATTCATGATTCATGATTCAATTCATGATTCATGATTCATGATTCAATTAATGATTCAATTCATGATTCATGATTCAATTCATGATTCATGATTCGATTTATAATTCTTGATTCATGATTCGATTCATGTTTCAATTCATGATTCATGATTTATGATTCATGATTCATATCATGATTCATGATTCATGATTCATGATTCAATTCATGATTTATGATTCGATTCATGATTCTTGATTCATGATTCATGATTCAATTCATGAGTCATGATTCATGATTCAATTCATGATTCATGATTCATGATTCAATTTATGATTCATGATTCATGATTCGATTCATGATTCATGATTCAATTCATAATTCATGATTCAATTCATAATTCATGATTCATGATTCGATTTATGATTCATGATTCAATTCATGATTTATGATTCATGATTCAATTCATGATTCTTGATTCATGATTCAATTCATGATTCAATTCATGATTCATGATTCAATTCATGATTCATGATTCATGATTCGATTCATGATTCATAATTCATGATTCATGATTCAATTCATGATTCATGATTCAATTCATGATTCATGATTCATAATTCGATTCATGATTCATAATTCATGATTCATGATTCAATTCATGATTCATGATTCAATTCATGATTCATGATTCATGATTCAATTCATGATTCATGATTCATGATTCATGATTCAATATATGATTTATGATTCAATATATGATTCATGATTCATGATTCAATTCATGATTCATAATTCATGATTCATGATTCAATTCATGATTCATGATTCATGATTCATGATTCAATTCATGATTCATGATTCATGATTCAATTCATGATTCAATTCATGATTCATGATTCATGATTCAATTCATGATTCATGATTCGATTTATAATTCTTGATTCATGATTCGATTCATGATTCATGATTCATGATTCAATTCATGATTCATGATTTATGATTCATGATTCATATCATGATTCATGATTCATGATTCATGATTCAATTCATGATTTATGATTCGATTCATGATTCTTGATTCATGATTCATGATTCAATTCATGATTCATGATTCATGATTCAATTCATGATTCAATTCATGAATCATGATTCATGATTCAATTCATGATTCATGATTCGATTTATAATTCTTGATTCATGATTCGATTCATGATTCTTGATTCATGATTCAATTCATGATTCATGATTCATGATTCAATTCATGTTTCATGAATCATGTTTCGATTCATGATTCAATTCATGATTCATGATTCATGATTCGATTCATGATTCATGACTCAATTCATGATTCATGATTCAATTCATGATTCATGATTCATGATTCAATTCATGATTCAATTCATGATTCATGATTCATGATTCAATTTATGATTCATGATTCATGATTCAATTCATGATTCAATTCCTGATTCATGATTCATGATTCATGATTCAATTCATGATTCATGATTCATGATTCAATTCATGATTCAATTCACGATTCATGATTCATGATTCAATTCATGATTCATGATTCATGATTTATAATTTAATTCATGATTCATGATTCATGATTCAATTCATGATTCAATTCACGATTCATGATTCATGATTCAATTCATGATTCAATTTATGATTCTTAATTCATGATTCAATTTGTGATTCATAATTCATGATTCATGATTCAATTCATGATTCATGATTCATGATTCATGATTCATGATTTAATTCATGATTCATGATTCAATTCATGTGTCACTCACCGGACTGTGAGTGCTTCTTCCCGGACATTTAGGAACCGTGGCCGTCCTCCATCCTAGGGACTGCGCATGCGCAGCCCTTTCCAAACCTTCAGTGTATGTTCCTTTAACTTAATTGGCAGATCAGGCAACCTCCCTATATTAAGCACCTGTGGTCAACACCACGTTGCCTGATCTTGGAGTCTCATTCCCCATGAGTCTCTGAAGGTGTTCCTGTGTTTCCTCATTTATTCAGCCCAGCTGATTCCTGTGGTTTCCAAACCACTTCTACCTCTGTGGTTTCCAAACCACTTCTACTACTGTGGTTCCCATACCACTTCTACCATCTACTGTATCATCGTGACTGTGAGCTGATTCCTATCCGCTGCCTCCGTGCACTACAGTCTTCTAACCACTTCTACTCTACCATGTATTATTGGGACTGTTAGCTGATGCCTATCCGCTGCCTCCGTGCACTACAGTCTTTCATTCACTTCCATTCACCTGTTCATGATTGTGACTGCCAGCTGATTCCTACCCGCTGCCTCCGTGCACTACAGTCTGCAATCTGCAACTCGTCTGTGTTTCATCATCGTGACTGCTAGCTAATTCCTATCCGCTGCCTCCGTGCACTACAGTCTTCAACCTGCAACTCGTCTGTGTTTCATCATCGTGACTGCTAGCTGATTCCTATCCGCTGCCTCCGTGCACTACAGTCTTCAACCTGCAACTCGTCTGTGTTTCATCATCGTGACTGCTAGCTGATTCCTATCCGCTGCCTCCGTGCACTACAGTCTTCAACCTGCAACCCGTCTGTGTTTCATCGTGACTGTTTGGCTGATTCCTATCCGCTGCCTCTGTGCGCTTCAGTCTTCAGTCCTTGTCAACGCTCCCGTGTTTCCTTGAGTCTGCCTCCACTATTGCTACCCGCTATTCTCCGTGATCAACAGTGCCAGTTCAACTCTGCTCTCCCGTGTCCCATCGTTACTGCACCTGCTGGTTGCTATTGGCTACCTCCGTGTTCCCGCAGAGACCCGCTGCTGCTACTCCTCAGCACTACTCATCCATCTACTGCTGATCCGCTCTCCACGCTTTCCTGTGTTCCCTGCTGGTCTACCTACCTGTGCGCTGCACCTACTAGACCACCGCTTCACCCATCCAGGGACTTCGCATCCTGCCGGCCTCCTGCCGTTCAGGTATCTCTGCACTCCTGTCTGACTGCCTCCTGAACCACGGTATGCATACTTCTCATTGACTGTGCTGTGTATTGCATACCTTGCTGGACTGTGTTGGTTCTCCTCTGGAGTGTGCTATCCGCTGAGTCTATTGCCATCATTGACTGTGTTATCTTATGCTGGACTACTTCAAGAGACTTTCCATATTGGCAGTGTTGTTCAGTCATCTATACATTTATATTGTGCATATTACTGTGGTTCAAAGTCAAGGTGCCCGTGTATATCTTGTGTTGCAGTCTCTCCCCGTGCACCTCCTCACATATATATTCAGTGGTACAACTTGCTGAAGGCAGACCACTGATCCCTGTTTCCTGTATCACCTGTTCCAGTATCCTCTCACATAGCAGTGGTACAACTTGCTATCGCAGACCACTGACTACCCGGATACCTCCACTTGGATTCCATTCCTTCACTCAGACAGCGGTACAACTTGCTATCTGCAGACCGCTGACACTCATCACCCCCTCGTTTCTGTTGGACATTCCTCCTCACTATAGCAGTGGTACAACTTGCTACCGCAGACCACTGACTACCTTCACGTGTCCTTTGTCCATACAGTTCCTCGTGTATTACTACCTCCATATTGCCAGTGCTGCTAGTCATAGACTTTCCTGAGCATCTCATCATCTGCTATTTCCTGTTCCGTGATCACCCTGCTACCAGAGTACCATATTACCACCTATACTGCTCTGGTAAGCCTATCACCTGGTGATCCCTGGGTAAAGACTCCTAGTGCCCGTGACATCATGATTCGATTCATGATTCATGATTCAATTCATGATTCATGATTCATGATTCAATTTATGATTCAATTCATGATTCATGATCCATGATTCAATTTATGATTCATGATTCATGATTCAATTCATGATTCAATTTATGATTCATGATTCATGATTCAATTCATGATTCAATTTATGATTCTTAATTCATGATTCAATTTGTGATTCATAATTCATGATTCATGATTCAATTCATGATTCATGATTCATGATTCATGATTCAATTCATGTTTCGATTCATGATTCAATTCATGATTCGATTCATGATTCATGATTTATGATTCGATTCATGATCCATAATTCATGATTCATGATTCAATTCATGATTCATGATTCGATTCATGATTCATGATTCAATTCATGATTCAATTCATGATTCATGATTCATGATTCATGATTCAATTCATGATTCATGATTCATGATTCAATTCATGATTCATAATTCATGATTCCTGATTCAATTCATAATTCATGATTCAAGATTCATGATTCATGATTCAATTCACGATTCATGATTCTTGATTCAATTCATGATTCATGATTCATGATTCATGATTCGATTCATGATTCATGTTTCAAATTATGATTCATGATTCATAATTCAATTCATGATTCATGATTCATGATTT